>NC_056452.1:14086206-14198706 GCF_018296145.1 Oncorhynchus tshawytscha | reverse complement strand
TATCTACCCCCTATCCACCCCCTATCCACCTATCCACCCCCTATCCACCCCTATCCACCTATCCACCCCTATCCACCCCCTATCCACCCCCTATCCACCCACCTATCCACCTATCCACCCCTATCCACCTATCCACCCCTATCCACCCCTATCCACCTATCCACCCCTATCCACCTATCCACCTATCCACCCCCTATCCACCTATCCACCCCCTATCCACCCCTATCCACCTATCCACCTATCCACCCCTATCCACCTATCCACCCCTATCCACCTATCCACCCCTATCCACCCCTATCCACCCCCTTATCACCCCCTATCCACCCCCTATCACCCCCCTACCCCCTATCCACCCCCTATCCACCCCCTATCCACCCCCTATCACCCCCTATCCACCCCCTATCCACCCCTATCCACCCCCCATCACCCCCTATCACCCCCCTATCCACCCCCTATCACCCCCTATCCACCCCCTATCCACCCCCTATCCACCCCCCTATCACCCCCCTATCCACCCCCTATCCACCCCCTATCCACCCCCTATCCACCCCTATCCACCCCCAATGACAATAATATGTTTCCCAGCAATATGCAAATAGCCTTTGCACTTGCCTGTCTCACTCTGTACACCAGTGGTAGTCAATGCCGTACTACTGACGTAAACGCAGGGCACGTGCCCAACCCCAATTATTATTATTATTCCTGGCGGCAGGTGGGGAGGCCCCCAACCAAAAGTTAGGGGACCAAAAGGTTAGATAGCATTTGAAAAAGGCATAAGCCAGGGCAAAATGTGTAGAATAGCAGGAAATGTGCTTTAAAACTGCAACATTTTCTCTCAGCCTCATAGCTCATAATATTTGGGGGTCCTTGACATTAAAAAGTTTGCAAACAGCTGGGATAGTCTATTCATCCGGAGGGTTATGGGTCGTTTGGGCTGCACATCCCATCCCCCAATCAACAAGAGGCCAACTGAACAGAGCCACAGACCTTTAAGACTCAACCGGAGCTCTTCATGTTCACACCACATATAACCACACACCCCACAAAGCGAACAATGTCCTCTAAGTTTACAGTCCAAAATGAAGACTAAGCTTTTAAGATATCATAATATCACACAGCCATATACAAACATTGGCAGTATAATGGCCTTACTGAAGAGCTCAGTGACTTTCAAATTGGCACCGTCATAGGATGCCACCTTTCCAACAAGTAAGTTTGTCAAATATCTGCCTGGCTAGAGCTGCCCCGGTCAACTGTGAAGTGGAAACGTCTGGGAGCAACAACGGCTCAGCCGCGAGGTGGTAGGCCACACAAGCTCACAGAACGGGACCACCGAGTGCTGTCCTCAGTTGCAACACTCACTACCGAGTTCCAAACTGCCTCTGGAAGCAACGTCAGCACAGGAACTGTTCGTCGGGAGCTTCATGAAATGGGTTTTTATGGCCGAGCAGCCGCAATCAATCCGAAGATCTCAATGCGCAACGCCAAGAATCAGCTGCAGTGGTGTAAAGATCGCCGCCATTGGACTCAGTGGAAACGCGTTCTCTGGAGTGATGAATCAGGCTTCACCATCTGGCAGTCCGATGGACGAATCTAGGTTTGGAGGATGCCAGGAGAATGCTATCTGCCCCAATGCATAGTGCCAACTGTAAAGTGGAGGAATAATGATCTGGGCCTCTTTTTCATGGGTCGGGCTAAGCCCCTTAGTTCCAGTGAAGGGAAATCTTAACGCTACAGCATACAGTGATATTCTAGAAGATTATGTGCTTCTAACTTTGTGGCAACAGTTCAGGGAAGGCCCTTCCTGTTTCAGCATGACAATGCCCCCGTGCACAAAGCGAGGTCCATACAGAATTGGTTTGTCAAGATCAGTGTGGAAGAACTTGACTGGCCTGCACAGAGCCCTGACCTCAACCCCATCAAACACCTTTGGGATGAATTGGAACGCCAGGCCTAATTGCCCAACATCAGTGCCCAACCTCACTAATGCTTGTGGCTGAATGGAAGCAAGTTCCCCACAGCAATGTTCCAACATCTAGTGAAAAGCATTCCCAGAAGAGCGGAGGCTGTTATAGCAGCAAACAGCAAAAGGGGACCAACTCCATATTAATGCCCATGATTTTGGAATGAAATGTTCGAAGAGCGAATGTCCACATACTTTTGGTAATGTAGCGTATTTGTTTTTGACATGAGATATATTTTTCAAGGCTCTGAGACTTTAAGAGTTTGAGAAAAGCTAGTACAGCTGGAGTCTCATTTTATGCTCTCGTTGAGAACTGATACTTGTCCCTCGACCAAAACCACTTAATCCAACCCAGACATGGGAAGACAACCAGCAAAGCCCCTATTTGGGGTGACATTCTCCCAAAACACACACGCACGCACGCACACACACACACAGAAATACAAGCCCACACACATACATATCCTCCAAACACACACACAAAGAAACACGCACACAAAGAAACACACAGACACACACACTTGCGCCCAAAACACACACAGACACATACCCACAGACAAACATCCACACACAGAAATACAAGCACACACACACACAGACGCACATATTCTCCAAACACACAGGCACACAAAGAAACACTCACACACACACACACACACACACACACACATACACGACCAAAGCACACACACACAGAAATGCATGCACACACATCTCCGTCAATGTAATCAAACCAGCTGGCCCGTCTAGCATCTCACACTGTGTAAACGGCTCAATTATCAAATCAGTTTGAAACAACACAGTCAGAGGCACTTCACTTGTCTTCTCCCTGCCTGGCCTCTCCCTCATTACAGATACCCCTATAGAGGGAGTGAGGGAGGATCCTGACACAGAGAGCTAATGGAGAGGAGATTAGAAGAGAAGGAAAGAAAAGAGAGGGTTAGGAGAGAATGGAACAAGAGGGGGAAAGCGAGAAGAGAGGTCGAGCAAGCGAGAGAGAGAGAGAGATGCTCTTATGCCCACAGGAAACATAGAATCAGCAAAATCCCACCTCCACCACATCTCATCTCTCTCTGCCATAGCAACACGCACTATGAGGAGATTGACCTTGTTTCTGTTGGGTAAACATACCTCTCATATTCAGGCGCAGTACAATCAAGCTATTGATAGCAACTAACAGTTTTAGATTACGTAAATCCCACTTGATCATGTGTCCAAAACCAGTTTGGACCATCTGGGCATATGAACTATCGGAGTGAATAAGAGAAGACTAACCTACTTGTGGTTGAACATCCCCGCCCATTCTAATAGCAGTCCACAATAGTCCATGTGAGACACACATGTCCCCTGATTCTTTGGTGAAGGGTGCATCTGGGTCATGACTGATTTAAGACGCCCGGGGGGCCCACGGTCACCCTCCTCCCTTCCATCCCTCCCCTGTCTCCTCCTGCTCTGTGGGGGTGAGGGGGATGATGTGATGGATGAGGATTAGGCTCCAGGTGAGAGGGGGAGTTCCTAGGTGTGTCTCCGCAGGACTGCAGGTATTTGGCTGCTCTCCCTCTGGGTGATTAATCACATTGATCTCCCTTTTGATGGAAATGATAAGATCACCCGCTTTTACTACAAGGATGAGTTGTGTGCGTGTGTCAGAGCTGGTCCACCAGCGCCATAGCCCATTGAGACACTGGAGCCGGGCAGTGGAGATGGAAACACGAAAGCTAGAGCTGAAGGACACAATGGCATTCAGCTAAATACATACAATCACATAGAAGCCTTGATCGCTGCAGACCTGTCCATATAAAGCACTGTCAATGTCCACCACGAAGCACTACTGTAAACATCTGCATAGTGTCTCAGGAAGTGAACTTTGACAATACAGGTTTATTGAAAGCAATGCTACTCACAAACACATCATTGCCTTATCCTGAGTAGGCTCTGTGTTAACAGTATGAGAAAGAGTATGTGCGTGTTCTACTCTAGTCCTGGAGGGTACTGCCAGCTTCGCTTCTTCTCTAACGGTACTTAACTGATCGATGTCATTCATCTTCCAGCGTCCGAATTCCTGGTCCCTCAGGTTTAAACACCAGCTAAGAGAAACTGACACTGGCTTTTTTGTTGTTGTTGAAAACCACCAATCAGAAACTTATTTTGAGGGCAATATAAGGCTCTGCTCTTGATGACAGATGTACAGGATAGGGGGATTCCATTCCATTCAGTTAAGCTGTTAATCATCTCTTCGGGGGGACCTTGCTATGACTGCGTAGCTCCTCCAGATCAAAAGTGATAACATAAGAGGACGGACGGACAGACAGAATCTGTTTAGGTATCCCTCAGAGAGAGGGGGAGTCTGGTAGACCTCAGGTCAGTCTACTGATCACAGAGTGGAGCCGGACATCTCTAATTAGGCTACCTAATCAAACAGAGCGTTGTGGATGTGATCTGTCAAGGTTCAAGTGCTACAAAGTGAGAACGAGAGTGAGAATAAGGGGGAGCAAGGCAATGCGAGGGAGAACAAGAGAGCGGGAACGAGAAAAGAGCAAGCGAGAGGCAGGGTGGGAGTGAGAAGGAGATCTGTTTATGAAGTGCTTCTCACACCCCTCAGTAATGAATGGGGCTTCTTATATCTATTGGCTTTGTGTGTGTGTGTGTGTGTGTTGTGTGTGTGTGTGTGTGTGTGTGTGTGTGTGCGTGTAGAGCAGTGTGGGCCCTCAGAGCACCCCAGCCACTGGCCCCAAATAATCTCAGCACAGCAGACCTCTTTCTTACCCCCGCTCTATACCGTGGCTCCTGTAGCGTAGGGGAAACGGACATTACCCGCTAAGAAAGGGTTCGCAAACACCAACAACGAGCACAGGGCCCTCTGCGTGATAATTCAATGACTCTCGTCCGACCTCTCCCAACCCTTGCTCGTCCCGTTCTACCCCTTAGGTAACTGGCCTGTATTTCTGTGACTGACATTCAAAACACACTGTCAGCGTAATACACTTAATGAAGTCTCAATGATACGGCATTTGACATATATTATAACTGAATGCATAGAATTAGGTTTGGGCGGTATACTGGGGGTATTTGGAAATAGCTACGGTATGGTTTTTCCGATACCTTTTCAAAGATGTCTTTGAAGTTTTTCCCAATAAGCTTTGATATTTGTCGCTACTTTTTAAGTAAATGCCTGCAGTCAACTTGTGCAATACGTTGGGAGATCAAGCAGATCACATTTTCACTTCACCTGCCGCATTATTTTACAGGGTTTGTAAATAGAACTAAGAGAGATTGTTCTGGGATGACGGTGCAACTATAGTTTTCCTTCACAGGAAATACATGATTGAAACACATTCGGCAGAAAATTACATGACACTATTTGGCCACACAAGTAAATGATCTCATAATGAAAAAGCAAGGTCTTTTTTTGGTAAAACAATGCATGGCCATCATATTTCTAATGTTTACCATAGAAAGAATGTAGCCAGCTACATTTCCTAATGTTTTACAGAGAAAAGTAGGGTAGGCTACACCGAGAAAAGTACCAGAGAAAAGTAGGGTAGGCTACACCGAGAAAGTACCGGAGAAAAGTAGGGTAGGCTACACCGAGAAAGTACCGGAGAAAAGTAGGGTAGGCTACACCACAAAAGTACCAGAGAAAAATAGGGTAGGCTACACCAGAAAAGTACCAGAGAAAAGTAGGGTAGGCTACACCGAGAAAAGTACCGGAGAAAAGTAGGGTAGGCTACACCGGAGAAAAGTAGGGTAGGCTACACCGAGAAAAGTGCCGGAGAAAAGTAGGGTAGGCTACCAGAGAGAAAAGTAGGGTAGGCTACACCGAGAAAAGTACCGGAGAAAAGTAGGGTAGGCTACACCAGAAAAGTACCAGAGAAAAATAGGGTAGGCTACACCGAGAAAAGTACCTGAGAAAAGTAGGGTAGGCTACACCGAGAAAGTACCGGAGAAAAGTAGGGTAGGCTACACCACAAAAGTACCAGAGAAAAATAGGGTAGGCTACACCGAGAAAAGTACCTGAGAAAAGTAGCTACACATCAGTCAGTGTGCTTGCTGTCTGCTGATAGAATGCCCGTTCGTGTCGTGAATTCTCATCCAAGTGGAGTGCAACTGAACCACAAAATTAGTCGGAGGCCGAGCAGAAATTACAATAAGAAGCATTTTAGATCTGCATTTACAAAACGCAGCAAGGTATTTTTTTCTGCGTGAAAAACACTGAATTCTGTTTAACTTGCTAGTTAACAAAAATATAACCGCAAAATGTAAAGTGTTGGTTTCATGTTTCATGAGCTGAAATAAAATATCCCAGAAATGTTCCACATGCACAAAAAGCTTATTTCTCTTACTGTTAAATTTTGTACACCAATTTATTCACATCCCTGTTAGTGAGAATTTCTCCTTTGCCAAGATAATCCAGCCACCTAACAGGTGTGGCATATCAAGAAGCTGATTAAACAGCATGATCATTACACAGATGCAACTTGTGCTGGGGACAATAAAAGGCCATTAAAATGTGCACTTTTGTCACACAATAGAATGCCACAGATGTCTCAAGTTTTGAGGGAGTGTGCAATTAGCATGCTGACTGCAGGAATGTCCACCAGAGCTGTTGCCAAACAATTGAGTGTTAATTTCTCTACCATAAGCCACCTCCAACATCGTTTTAAAGAATTTGGCAGTATGTCCAACCGGCCTCAATACAGACAAGGTGTGTGGGTGAGTGGTTTGCTGATTGATGTCAACGATGTGAACAGAGTGCCCCATGGTGGCGGTGGGGTTACGGTGTGGGCAGGCATAAGCTACGGACAATTGAACACGATAGTATTTTATCCATGGCAATTTAAATTCACAGATACTGTGGCAAGATCCTGAGGCCCATTGTGAGGCCCATTTTTTTTTAAGGTATCTGTGACCAATAGATGCATGTCTGTATTCCCAGTCATGTGAAATCCATAGATTGACTGATTTCCTTATATGAGCTGTAGAAATTGTTGCGTTTATATTTTTGTTCAGTATAAGTAAGTGGCTGAATTAATAAGATGACTGCGCATCATATTGTGTTATCTTTCTGCCCTGTTTGAGAAGTCAAAGCCCTTTGGATGAGTTATCTGTACAGCTGCCACTGCCAATGTTCCCTCTAAACTGCGGGTGTGTGCCAGCCGCGCACCTCCTCCAGGACTGCAGCGCAGAAGAAATGCCAGGCCAAGCAGAGACGCAAGGGATTGAACTTCACTGAGTTCGCACAGTTAGTTTGCACTATATAGATCAACGTTTTTTTCTGTGATCGAATCAACATTATATCAGCCCCATTTTTAATGCAACAAACCAAAACAAATCTAACTTTGCAAGATTGAGCCTGATTTTGTTGTAGGCAGAGATTTGATCTTGCAACCTTTCGGTTACTAGTCCAACACTCTAACCACTCGGCTACCTGCCGCCCCAGTTATAGATACTATAGGTCAGAAATGGGGAGTTACTGCTTCCTCCAAGAGCAAAAAACGTGTAGACTACATTTTCAAGTTGTCTTTGAAAAGCTAGTCAGGTAAAAAGCTTACGTCTTAATTAAAAGGGACAGTGTTGTTGTTTTGAGACGGGCTTGAATATGCAAATAGCCTACATTGTCTAATTCTCTGTATGATAATAATTAAAAGTATCTTGTAAAGTGGTTTCTTGCATTATACAACACACTAATATCAGGCACTTTTTTTAACGTAAAAACGTTAACCTTTTCACATTCACCAGCGTGAGTTGTTTAATGCACTTGATGTCAGAACGCGCTCACTGTTCCAAAATATGATTGTTACACAACAGGACAGTTAACATGCGCTGCCTGCTAATTATCTATCGGCTGTGTTTCAACTCGTCGATTTCAAATTATTTTCGAACAAGTTGTATTTTCAAACAACAATTTGAATTGAGGTGTGTTCCGTCTCCTCATTAATTCACATAGAAGTAGCCCATTTCAGTGTTGCGGACAATTTATGTTTGAGGCTTTACTGTGCCTTATTTTCTGTAAATCGTGTTGTCGTTTCTACTGTAGCATGAAATATGTGTGCTAAACTTCCTGAAGCGAATGATCGTAGATGACACACCCCCTTCAACATGCATAATGCAAACAGACCAAACATCTCGTCTCCTCTGATCTTTGGTTGACGCGAAAAAACAAGCATGTCAGTGCGCACAAACTACCCATCGTCAGGTTACTTTTGATTTCTAGAAAGTGTTTTACTCAATCATTTAGATCAATAGTGAGCTCACCCGTGATGTGATGAATTATAAATAGTAATTGCTATTTGCTAATTCATATTGTGGTTTCTGTCAGCCGAGAGTTCTCTAAATATGACCGCTTGTGTTACGTCAATCTTTCCTAAGTTAGCGCTAGGACAAATGTAGCCTACATTTTCCAGTTTGGATGATTGTGTTATGCTGTCGCTACTTCTGTGAATGTCTGAACATTGCATCCCAAAAATGGTCACATTCAGGACATAACTTTGTAAGGACTGTGTTACTGCAAAATGTTTCTGTGGGAAAAAAGTGTTGCCAACTCAAAAGCTGACTGTTGCATCAATCTAAACTGGCGTTCTAATCACACCAGTTTGAGCGTGTGCTGCAGGGACCACTGTAGTGGTGGTCACACCCGTTTGTTGGTACATGTGAAAAGGTTTCAAGTCTCATGCAATGTAGGCCTGCATTGAACACCACATATAGGCTACTGTAGACAATATCATAGAAATCCCAAACTATTTCAATGTGATCATTTTGGAAAGATTTCCTCTATTGGTTTTGTTGGTAGGCCTACATTATGCACAAATAGCCACAATAGCCTATTGGCTACTGTCTAAACCAGTAAGGGTACAGCCTCAGTGTTCATTGGAAACGCATGCCAGAAGTTGCACGAAATTCTCACAACATTCAAGTACTCGCACAAATTTGCAGAGCTGACAGCCTCGTTGTCCTAGCGACTCTACACAGACAGTGTGAACACATGCTGATTCAGAGTCAGTACGTTCTTCCTCCAGACAAGCATGCCTCAACATTTTGTTAATTTGCACAATGTCTCGCGTTCACATTCGCTTGTAAATGTCCAAACTCAACAAAAAGGACATTTGGTAGCTCCTACCTATATGTATAACTTTATGAGCTGGATTGCCTGTCTTTGCAATTAGTTTATTTTTCGTTTTGCTCTTTAGCATGTTTAGCTAGCAGCCTCCATGGTGATTCACAATAACTTGTGCACATTTTCTTAGCATTCTGGAAATATATATTTTTTGCGTTTAATGGCGCCCCCTTGGGTACTATGCCGGTACATACTGTAAATCCCAGAATGAGAGAAGGACGGTAATTACAATATGAAAATCTGGATACCGCCCCACCCTACATAGAACATCAAAGGGGGTGTCGAGAGTGTATGTGTGTGTGAGTTGTATCTCTTTACCCTTGTATTGACACACACATTTTCTTTGAAGAAAGCTTAAATAAAGAGTTGAGTTCCTACAGCATCAGAGGGGAGATTTAGATTGCTGTTTATAGTCTGTCGCATAGCTGCTAGCGGCAAGATGGTGTTTTTGAAGTTGTTATAGTTCAACTAGCTCAAAATTTACTGAGTGTGTGTGTGTGTGTGTGTGTGTGTCAGCGGTACTAACCCGGTATGGTGTGTGTGTGTGTGTGTCAGCGGTACTAACCCGGTATGGTGTGTGTGTGTGAGTGTGTGTGTGCGTGTGTGTCTGCATGAATGCGTGGGGCTCAGAAAATGGAGCCATCCACCGGATTATCAGAAGACAGCTCTTTGAAAAGGAGGGTCCTCATTTGCATAAGCGGCCGCAAAAAAAGACCTACAGAACAGAAAAGAAAAGAAAGGGGGAGAGAGAGCAGTGGCGACACTTGCCAAGCCAATGGATGGGGGATAATGCTTTGGCTAGGTTCAAGTATTCAGGGCAGGGAAGGGTTTCGGCCCCCAGTTCCCTCAAAGCAAATGGAAATAATGTGAAATTAGTAAATAAATTCAATAATGATAGTACTGTCAGGCTGATGTGAGGGGAGGGACGATAAAAAGGAGGAAGATAGGGAGGGAAAGACACCGAAGTCTGCGGCCTCTCTTGTGGGAGCACTGTTGGCTTAGCTGCTGGTGGTTGGCAGCTCTCACCAACAACACTGGCCCCTGCCAAAGCCAGTGTGTGTACGCCCCAGGCGCCCGCTTCTGCTGCCTCTGCACAGGGGGCCTTGTCTGGTTCACTTTCCATCTCTGTCTTTCTCCCTCTTTCCATCTCTCCCACCCTCTTTCATCTCGCTCTTTCTCCGATTCACTGTCTCACATTATCCCTCTCTCTTCATCCCCCCTCTATCCATCTCTCTCTCCCTCCCCTCTGTGTGGTGTCCGGAGGGGATGTCCCCAGCCTCCTGATAAAGAACTCACACCACCCACACCCAAAGCAGAGTCACCTTGGAGCTGTCATAGCGGCCATCGCGCCAGACAGGCTCCAGGGCTAACTGCTCAGATGACAATAAGCACAGTTTACACTGGTCTGGGATCTGATGACCAGACAGAAAAGTATCAGACTGGTGGTATTGTGAGCGTTGACCTTGCAATAGAACATGTGAACATTACAAAGGCAAAATGTAGGGTATAACATGCTTTTCATATTTGAAACATCTCTACATGTGACCGACATACATTTGACATGCTAAACCAAAAGTTTTCTGAGGGTATTTAACATACAAATGAAAATATCACCGCATAGATGATGCTCTTCTTGACTCTGCAGTTAATTACCAAGCGTTAATCAGTCATTAGGGCTAAATGACTAAATGAAGGAGAGCCGGCATGGGGAGAAAAGTGTTTTACATGGCGTGCTTAATAAGCATAATATGAGCAGTGCTCAAATGAGTTTCTATTTTCCAATAATGACCTGATCTCCTGAGAGGTTCTCTGTGTGTGTGTACCTCAATGCTACTGTGTTGATTACCTTCTATACTCATATAGGCAGGAATTATCTATACTGATGGGTGATATGGCCTGAGATAACATTCAATGTGGTTCCAAAGTCACACAATTGAGCTTTACATTCGGGGTACATTGTGTGTGTGACCTGTGTTGAAGTAGGTGGCAAATGAATGGGTGTGGTGTGATTCACAAGTGGTAGGCTACTCAATGTTATCTTTATCCCTAAAGAACAAACCGTGTGTGTGTGCGCGTCCAGTGCAAGGCCCAAATCTGGAGTTAACCTGTCCATTCCAGCCTGCATCTGCGGCTTCCCTTCAGCGTATATATGGTCCAACTAGTAAACTGTCTTCTGTTTGTTTGTCCACTCTCTGTTTACCTACAAACCCAAAGGTTTCCTCTTTGGCTTGCCCGCCCACCCACATGGCATCCGGGCTTGTCCCTGGGATGTCCCCAGAGTGCCACGGACCACCAGCGCAGACACACACACCACCTGTCTGACCATGCCACCGCCTCGCTCACACACACACACACACTACCATATCCATATTTACTCACAGGCAGGACATTCCATCTGTACAGTTTAAAACACTACAGAGGTCGCCAACATTAACACACACACACACACACACACAAACAGGGCTCCTCATGTTTCCGGCCTCTGAAAATATAATTTCATATTCCCCCACCCCTCTGAAAGGCTTAATACATTCCAATTTGCCGCTCGTAAAGTCAAAATCTACAGCAACACTGCCCCGGCCGGGGTTGGATTTCCCCACCAAGCAATGACTGGAGTACAGAGTGAGTTCCATGGGGGAAAACAAGACAGCCAACTATACCATAAGGGTATAATATAATAACATCAGTAACCAGGAATGATGTACCCAGTTTCCCAGTAATACTAGAGCCACTATGGTTTGCCTACATGCTACATCTGATGTAACAAGGTTCAGCTAATTAGCTAATAAACCTACCATCTAGCGTGCCTAGCTTCCTGCTAATAACAACATCAATAGAATAGACAGAAATGATCGTTGACCCAGTTGCCTAGCTTCATGATAATACCAACATCGAAACATTAGCCAGGAGTGACAGGTAGCCTAGCCTCTAGCCTAGTTTCCCATTCCCCAGCAGCATAAATGCTAAAGGCGTGACTAGTTCCAGGGTTGGTTGCTTTCGCCAACAATTTTCCGATAATGGAGGTAAAGGCACCTCTGGAGGTTAGGTAAGGTTACGCTGGGCTGTGTGTTAGCCGAGAATGGATGGATTAACCCTTCTGCTCTGTTTGGCCCCAATAATTGGCCTGCAGGGACTTTGACTGAACCAGGTGACTGCTCTCTGGCCACTCAGGCGAAAGCACCTGGAACACTGACTGACTGGACGGGCTGGGCTCTCTAGGGTGCAGACCTGGGTTCAACTAGTATTTGCAATCATTGAAATAATATGAGAGTTTGCTCTAGCCTGCCTGAAGTGCCAGATGGGTTGGGATTGCAGTTTTGGGACTACTCTATTGGTCCATTAAGCCAGGAACGCTCAATCAAGCACAGATAAAGTATTCAAACCGTATTTGAACCCAGGTCTGCTAGGGTGCGAGTCAGAACGTGTGAGTATGATCCATCTGAAAATAGTGAAATGACAGTTGAATGATCATATAATATTTCACTCAACGGAGTTGGTCATGTGTTTTGTGAGCAACCATGTTGGAATCAAGGCTGGCAAAGTAAAGAGAAATTAGGGTGACAGTTGAAATGGATGATAATTTGGCTACTTCATCCTCTAATGAAGTAACTCATTTCTTTTATAAATGATTTGGTTTGTCCTAAATCGTCCTGCCAATCCCAAAACACCCTGTGGCTTGGGAGTCTACGATACACCATGTTGCTAAGGGGAAAAAGTTGAATAAGTGGAAAATATGCTCTACACACAAACAACTAACTTGGCCGCCATACACTGCGTTGACACCAGTGCTATTGCTAGGACTAACAGAATGTCCACTACATTTCTGCCCACAGATCTGCAATAGAATTGTGAAGCCCAAGAGAGACAAATCGCTTCCCTAAAACTTCCAGTTTGTGTGTTGCAGCCTACATTTAGTACACTGCAGCTTTGAAATCCATAAACCCTCAAAAAGGATTGGATTTCCTCCAACAATCTGACATTCTGTAAATCCCCATATTCTAAAGCTCCAAACAAACTTTCTCTTTCTTTCCCTCTTTTTTTTAGGTTGTAATGTGAATTGAGTGGCCGGGGATTAACTGTGTTTCGTGAGAGTGGTTGTGTGTGAGAGTGTGTGTGTATGCATGTGTGTGTCAGGGAAAGAAAGTGATGGTAAGAAAGAGAGAGAGAGAGTGGTGGTGATAATGGGTAAATGGAAAGAGAAGAGGGGAAAGGGAAAGGGAGATACCTAGTCAGTTGTACAACTGAATGCATTCAACTGAAATCTGTCTTCCGCATTTAACCCAACCCCTTTGCATCAGAGACGCGGGGGGCTGCCATAATCGACATCCACGTCTTCGGCCCTAGTGAACAGTGGGTTATCTGGCTTGCGCAGAACAACAGATTTTTACCTTGTTGGGGCTCTCTGTGCATGTGCTGCATACCCTGGTATGGCACAAGGACGGTTATATAGCCCAAACTGTCACAGTTCTGGTCTGCTTATGGGGTGGTTCTCAATGACATAGCAGCTGGGTCTGGTCTGCTTAGTTCACTGACTGGATATGAACCAGAAAAAGGAAGCCTATGAAATGTCTCGCTTTCTCTATCGTCTCTGGTGGTGTGAGTGGTTTTGCTGGAATCATGGGAGATTGAGCCTTGAACAACAGAAAAATATTACCGTAAACTGACTATAAATGTAATTCTATAGGTTTTTGAGTCTGTATTTAAAATATTTACAGGTGTTATTAGGAGAAAAGAAGAGCAATATATACCAGGGAGTTCATATTTGATCAGAAAACTACAGACACGTTATATAAGTCACTAGAAATGACATCGTGGCAGGGATCCTACTCATCTATGTCATAGAGCAGCAGTCTCCCATTTTGTCCAGGAGAAAACAGTCCAAATGAGACTGAAAATGTGTAGGACTTCACGAAACAGTCCATAATAACATCCCAAATGTTAATTTTGGTGGAACTGCCCTTTAAAAGCAATGGACAGCATGCGTGGGTGTGATAGTTCTACTAATAAAAATACAATTTAAATAATACTCATTATCTAGGCAGAGTGAAAACCCTGGGGAAAGTCACAGAGACATCAATGAACACGAAACCAAAAGGGTAAATCCATTTCAATTTGATACATTTTTGACAGCATCCCTTTTGATTTAAATAAAACTTTTTATACATGTTTGCATAAGCATCACATGTTGTAGTTTACACCCTACTTTACATCATCTCAGGTTTTTGTGTCGTCTCAATCGACTGCGGGCACAACATGCTGTTGAATACAGAGTGGGTGTCATTTTAAATCATAGAAAGGATCTATTCCTTCAGACCACATCAATTTAGCTGGAACACCATAGATTTTTTTTAATTATTGAAATTTCAACTTTACTACCACACAGATGGCCGCCGAGCCACCCACCGTCAACTTAAATGGTCATGGTCTATTCTATTATCTACATTTCTATGAGTTCAATTGGTTTCCTATGGAGGATTCACAACATAATTTAATACAGAAGATATTCCCATTCAAGTAAACTTTTTCTGATGTGTGGACCTCCAACCATATTTGTGGTACCATTTGAAAGTGGAAATGTAAATTGTATTAAAACAGGGTCTAAACTAAAAACATATGCGAATACTTAAAAAAATTAATGAATTTCTGCGTTTTTAGATAATTGATGTTTAAGGTTAGAAAATGACAATTGTTATTTTTTTCAATAAAAAATTATAGTTTGACAACCCTGTTTGTAAGCTTTTAAATAATATAAATATGTTATATTTTCCAGTGATGAAGACATGGATGTCTCATGGTAGGGTGGGGTATCCAAAATAGAGCAACTTTTAGCACCATTATCTCTTGAATGTTTTGGCATTCATGTCCCAAATGTTACTTTCTGCAAATATGTATGGACGGTTTCGTTCAAATCAAAAGGCTCTCAAAAAGTGATTGATTTCAAATAGATTTACCCTAAAGAAAACTTCACAAATGTTTACTGTTGTTAGGCCAAAACATGCAAGACACACACACTATGTAATTTCAGAATACCAATTGTTTTACCAACAAAAGCCCATTCCAGCCCATTCCTTGTGTGTGTGTGTGTTTCTCTCTAGCTACAGCCAGGTACACAGGAACATGTCTAGCTACAGTCAGGTACATGTCTAGCTACAGCCAGCTACACAGGAACATGTCTAGCTACAGCCAGCTACACAGGAACATGTCTAGCTACAGCTAGCTACAGCCAGGTACACAGGAACATGTCTAGCTACAGCCAGCTACACAGGAACATGTCTAGCTACAGCCAGGTACACAGGAACATGTCTCTACAGCCAGCTACACAGGAACATGTCAGCTACAGCCAGCTACACAGGAACATGTCTAGCTACAGCCAGCTACACAGGAACATGTCTAGCTACAGCCAGCTACACAGGAACATGTCTAGCTACATCCAGCTACACAGGAACATGTCTAGCTACATCCAGCTACACAGGAACATGTCTAGCTACAGCCAGCTACACAGGAACATGTCTAGCTACAGCCAGCTACACAGGAACATGTCTAGCTACAGCCAGCTACACAGGAACATGTCTAGCTACACAGGAACACAGGAACATGTCTAGCTACACAGGAACACAGGAACATGTCTAGCTACAGCCACACAGGAACATGTCTACAGCCTACACAGGAACATGTCAGCCAGCCTACACAGGAACATGTCTAGCTACAGCCAGGTACACAGGAACATGTCTAGCTACAGACAGGAACATGTCTAGCTACAGCCAGGTACACAGGAACATGTCTAGCTACAGCCAGCTACACAGGAACATGTCTAGCTACAGCCAGGTACACAGGAACATGTCTAGCTACAGCCAGGTACACAGGAACATGTCTAGCTACAGCCAGGTACACAGGAACATGTCTAGCTACAGCCAGGTACACAGGAACATGTCTAGCTACAGCCAGCTACACAGGAACATGTCTAGCTACAGCCAGCTACACAGGAACATGTCTAGCTACACAGAACATGTCAGCTACACAGGGACATGTCTAGCTACACAGGAACACAGGAACATGCCTCTGTATACACAGGAACATGTCTAGCTGGACAGGAACATGTCTTTAGGAACATGTTTACAGCCAGGTACACAGGAACATATCATACACAGGAACATGTCTAGCTACAGCCAGCTACACAGGAACATGTCTAGCTACAGCCAGCTACACAGGGACATGTCTAGCTACAGGAGGCCTCTGTATAATTCATGGACACAGTTTTATGAAATGTTTATGATATCATATTTTGACCGTAATTACTCCGCTATGAGTCAGGGGTGTTAACACAGATGGAGAAACCTTGACAACGGGTACGCACAACCACCTCACTCCCTCTCACCAACAGAGGAAGGATATGTGGCATTTGGTAAAAAGGATTACTCAAGTAAGCATTACAAACATAAATCACGCAAGAAGGAAAATCAAACTATTACGACAATGAGTGTACGTGTGTGAGTGCGTGTACACTGCTTCGCTGTCTCGTAGCATTAGTGTGTTTATTTGGATCCCCATTAGCTTTAGCAGAAGCTACTCTTCCTAGTGACTGAGTGAGTAGGAATAGGTGGTCAGTGTCCCTGGCTAGCTCCCCAGTGTTTACTGACAGGAAATGTTTGTCCTGCAAAAGGGAAGGAACCCTGCCGCCCCTCTCGCCAAACACTGGGAGCGAGTCCCGACAAGACACACACACACCACAGACAGCAATGCAGTGCCCCCCCCACACCCACACACTATGCAATGTACCACTACCATCAGAATGTTCCTTATTCAAATTGATAAACACAACTCAAATGAGAAATAATGGGGAAGTGGATACAACTGACTGCTTTTCACAGTTCCTCCTGTTGCTATTCCCAATGAACACCATGCTAATCCCAATGAACACCATGCTAATCCCAATGAACACCATGCTAATCCCAATGAACACCATGCTAATCCCAATGAACACCATGCTAATCCCAATGAACACCATGCTAATCCCAATGAACACCATGCTAATCCCAATGAACACCATGCTAATCCCAATGAACACCATGCTAATCCCTATGAACACCATGCTAATCCCAATGAACACCATGCTAATCCCAATGAACACCATGCTAATCCCTATGAACACCATGCTAATCCCTATGAACACCATGCTAATCCCTATGAACACCATGCTAATCCCTATGAACACCATGCTAATACACCCAGATGGAAAGTCAATACACTGACCCCAAACCACCTGGCTGGCCGGAGATTGGAGACTACGTCTCCTATAGCAACCTGTGGTCATTTTACATAGGCTAGATAAGATCCGCTTTAGAGGTGTGTCCATTTTGAGATGTCAGGTTGATTACCCTGCCCTCCTGTCCCATTTGATCTAGGCAGTATTCAGTGTGTTATGCTCGGTTTACCATCACACAGACAGTATATCACACGGGCATGATCTAACCAGGACAAGATGAAAGCTCTCTCCAACATCCAACCTTCAATAATCAATAAATAGCTAAGCTAAATTGTTGAGGCAAATATGCCAACAACTGCAGGAGGCCAAATATAGCATTCCATTCCCGCCATCAGCACAGCAACAGAGACATTTTATCTGCTAATATAGACCCACTTTTCTGAGGAGCAGAACAGCTCAGAGCCACACAATGGAAAACTCTGTTCCTTTATACAAGACCTTTCAAACGCAGTCTCTACAATAACTATAGTGGTAGGCTGTTTGGAACTAAATGCTCAGACTCAAAATACTGCAACAGGCCAATACTCTTGATACCTTGAGTGTCAGCCTGTTTCATGGCAGCAACAAAGGAGTTGGCTATTCCAGAAATAGGCTAATATTCTGAGGTAAACCAGTCAACAATGCAGCCAAAACACATGTGCTTTAGTGAGCACTAACAATACACCACACAGTCCAATGAAACAGCAGAGAGAAGGCTTAAAGGACGTACAGTAGGGGTACTTACTGGCTGGCGATGGCGTGCTGTAGCCACTGAGGGACAAGCCGGGCAGGGCGGGGGGCGAGAGCCCCCCCAGCATGTGGGGGAAGAAGTATGAGTAGTGGGGCATGGGGAAGCCGTTGAGGTGAGGGCCCGGTATCGGGTTGCTCTTCCCAGCCATTTTGGCTCAATCCACCTCCACCGATGACGACACCAAAAAAACGATATTGTGGCAATACAGAAAGGAGTCAGTGTGGGTTACGGAGTGGTTCTAGTGCCCATACGGGCGATGGACGTGTGGGGTATTCCGGTGGCGTGGTGACTTTGGAGAAATGCCCTCAATTAGGAAACTACAGTTGTGGAATTCCCAAAATGGCCGCCTGTTACCGACTGATGGAGAGGAGAGGTACAGGATAGTGGTTATGAAGGTGGTTATGAAGATTCACAAGGATTTTATAATGAGTCTTCCACTGTGGAGTCCGTTCCAGAGATGGGGAATGTGTAGAGACATGGTGCCTATGCAAGAGTCAGCTCTGGTATATACCCCCAACCGTTCAGAGTGTCTCTTTTAGTGGCCCTCGAATCTTCACCTAGAGAGAAAGAGAGTGAGATCATTTAGAATTTAAAAACCACTTTGGGACAATGTCATACATAACAAAAATAAGTTTAAAAAACATTACATTTCATCCCTCACAAGTGAGACACAGAGAGACAGAGAGAAGCACAGAGACACAGAGAGAGACAGACAGACAGACAGACAGACAGACAGACAGACAGACAGACAGACAGACAGACAGACAGACAGAGAGAGAAAGACGGAAAGAGAGGGAGAGAGTTCATTATTTTAAGATGCCAACATATTTCCCCTCTTTATTTAAAAGCATGGGGAAAGAAATGCATCTCCGTGAAGCTAATTACTGGAAATGTCTCATCTGAAAATGGTACAAAAACCACCATTTCAGCTTAATTATCTTATGGAGCATTAAAAGCCATGAACAGAATGTGTGGGTATGTGATAGCTCTACCAATACACACACTCATTATCAAGGCTGGAGTGAAAACCCTGGGGAAATGTCCGAGAAATAAATGAACATGAATCAAAAGAAAACGTTGCTAATTATGACTGTTGTTAGTCCCCGAGGTCTTTCCTAAAGCCCAGTTATATTAAACACATGGGAGGTTTTTGTGTCAGTGTGTACTCACAGTCCAAGGTGTGTTAGTCCTTGGCCCGCTATCAAGGACTGTGGGCTCTCCTTCTCCGTAGCCGACGTGAGTAAGACATTTAAGACTGTTAACCATCACAAGGCTGCCGGCCCAGACGGCATCCCTAGCAACGTCCTCAGAGCATGCACTGACCAGCTGTCTGGAGTGTTTACGGACATATTCAATCTCTCCCTATCCCAGTCCGCTGTCCCCACATGCTTCAAGATGGCTACCATTGTTCTTGTACCCAAGAAATCAAAGGTAAATGAACTAAATGACTACCGCCCCGTAGCACTCACTTCTGTCATCATGAAGTGCTTTGAGACCCACTTCAGACCCACTTCAAGAGACCCTAGACCCACTTCAATTTGCTTACCTCCCCAATAGATCCACAGATGATGCAATTGCCATCGCACTGCACACTGCCCTATCCCATCTGCACAAGAGGAATACCTATGTAAGAATACTGTTTATTGACTATAACGCAGCATTCAACACCATAGTACCCTCCAAGCTCATCATTAAGCTTGAGGCCCTGGTTCTGAACACCGCCCTGTGCAACTGGGTCCTGGACTTCCTGACGGGCTGCTCCCAGGAGGTGAAGGTAGGAAACAACACCTTCGCTGATCCTCAACACTGGGGCCCCTCCTGTACTCCCTGGTCACCCATGACTGCGTGGCCACGCACGCCTCCAACTCAATCATCAAGTTTGCAGACGACACAACAGTAGTAGGCTTGATTACCAACAATGACAAAGACAGCCTACAGGGAGGAGGTGAGGGCCCTGGGAGTGTGGTGCCAGGAAAACAACCTCTCACTCAACATCAACAAAACAATGGAGATGATTGTGGACTTCAGGAAACAACAGAGGGAGCACCCCGCTATCCACATCGACGGGACCGCAGTGGAGAAGGTGGAAAGCGTTCCTCGGCGTACACATCACTGACAAACTGAAATGGTCCACCCACACAGACAGTGTGGTGAAGGCACAACGGCGCCTCTTCAACCTCAGGAAGCTGAAGAAATTTGTCTTCGTACCTAAAACTCTCACAAGCTTTTACATCACCACCTGGTACGACAACTGCACCGCCCGAAACCGCAGGGCTCACCAGAGGGTGGTGCGGTCTACCCAACGCATCACCGGGGGCAAGCTACCTGCCCTCCAGAACACCCGATGTCACAGGAAGGCCAAAAGGAAAATCAAGGACAACAACTGTTCACCCCACTTTCATCCAGAAGGCGAGGTCAGTACAGGTGTATCAAAGCTGGGACGGAGAAGCTGAAAAACAGCCATCACTAGCACATTAGAGGCTGCTGCCTACATACATAGACTTGAAATCACTGGCCATTTTAATAAATGGAACACTAGTCACTTTAATAATGTTTACATATCTTGCATTACTGATCTCATATGTATATACTGTATTCTATGCTATTCTACTGTATCTTTAGTCTATGCCGCTCTGACATTGCTCGTCCATATATTTATATATTCTTAATTCCATTCCTTTACTTAGATTTGTGTGTATTGTTAGATATTACTGCGCTGTTGGAGCTATAAACACAAGTATTTCGCTACATCCGCAATAACATCTGCTAAACACGTGTATGTGACCAATAAAATTAGACTGGAAGACACACTGATACACGTGAAAACACACACACATCAAAGCCATACAGCAGGTTTGAACAACACACATGTACACATGTACACACACACATTATATTAAACTGAGTCTCTATACACCATGATATGTCAGAATGTCATGCAAGAATACCCATTGTTTTACCAACATTAGACAAACACAATATACTGTAAGACTACCTATTCTAGTCCATTACTCAGACAACTCTCGTCTCTAGCTACAGCCAGGTAACTGGAACATGTCTAGCTACAGCCAGGTAACTGGAACATGTCTAGCTACAGGAGGCCTCTGTATAAATCTGGGAAACAGGTTGATGACATTTCTATGACATATTTTGACCCTAATGACCCTGTCATGAGTCCAGTGTGTTACACACGGAGCAACGGTCTGAGGAACCTTAACGGGTTCACACAACCACCTTACTCCCTCTCAGCATTATACACATGAATCATGCAAGGGGGAAGAATCTGTTGAAATAAAATGTCTCATTGACATGCGTGATTCATGTGTATAATGCTTCCTTGAGCAATCCTTTCCACCAAACCCCACACCTCCATCGTCCTTGGTGAGATGTGTGTCAGAAAAGTCTATATAGCCTTCTCCCTCTTGAATGAACGATATGCGTCTTCTAGCGATCTATTGATAAGATAGGCGCCTGTCAGTCACAAAGCAAGCGATGACAGGGAAGCACTGCTGGTTTGTCAGTCTGTTCCGCCTCTCGCTACCTGTGTTATTTGTGTGTGCTGTGGTTGGCTGCGGAGGAGGTAGCGCATGATGCTTCTTTATGGTCTCCTGTGAGTGAATGTACATGTCCCATGTAATGAAGGTGGTAACGATGAGTTGAAATCCATTTGATACATTGTTTGTGCCACATTCAACGCTTTCGCTTGTTTCATCTGCCTATATAGCCAGCCACGGAGTCGGGGTGCATAGGCTTATTCAATGTTATTTGGTTGACGACAGTTCATTTGGCGCTCTAATTTCCATTCTGGTAGGCTACTACTGTTTTTTGGCAATTATCTGCAGATAAATTATGAAAACATTCGATGAAGATGTTGAAACCTCACTGCAGGAACAATAGGGAGGAGAGAGAGAAAGACTCATTCTGGTCCAAGAAAGAAAAAAAAAGACAGATTGAAGGTTATAAAAGCTAATGTCATGATACTGGTATTACTAAAGATATTGAAATAGGGATACCGATTTTATTGAAGTGTAGACAATTAAGTCGTCAACTGCTGCTTTCCGTGTAGCAAAGCCCATGTTTAACACCTGCTTCATTCTTCAATCACACCTGTAGGTCTATTCAGCGAAGCCTGACTTTTTGTATAAAAGTGGGGTTGCGTGTGGATTTCCACTATATAAACAAAAGTACATGGACACCTCTTCAAATTAGTGGATTTGGCTATTTCGGCCACACCCGTTGCTGACAGGTGTATAAAATCGAGCACACAAACATGCAATCTCCATAGACAAACACTGTCAGTAGAATGGCCTTACTGAAAAGCTCGGTGACTTTCAACGTGGCACAATCATAGGATGCCATCTTTCCAACAAATAAGTTATTCTATTATCTTCCCTGCTAGAGCTGCCCCAGTCAACTGTAAGGGCTGTTATTGTGAAATGTAAACGTCTAGGAGCAATAACGGCTCAGCCGCGAAGTGGTAGGCCACACAAGTTCACAGAACGGGACCGCCGAGTGCTAAAGCGCGTAGCACATAAAAATCGTTTGTCCTCGGTTGCAACACCCACTACCGAGTTCCAAACTGCCTCTGGAAGCAACGTTAGCACAAGAACTGTTCGTGGGAGCTTCATGAAATGGGTTTCTATGGTGTAAAGCAGTGGAAACGTGTTCCCTGGAGTGATGAATCACACTTCACCATCTAGCAGTACAACGGACTAATCTGGGTTTGGTGGATGCCAGGAAAACACTACCTGCCAGAATGCATAGTGCCAACTGTAAGGTTTGGTGGAGAAGGGAAAATGATCTGAGCCTGTTTTTCATGGTTCGGGCTAAGCCCCTTAGTTCCAGTGAAGGGAAATCTTAATGCTACAGCATACAATGATATTCTAGAATATTATGTGCTTCCAACTTTGTGGCAACAGTTTGGGGAAGGCCATTTCCAGTTTCAGCATGACAATGCCACCGTGCAAAAAGCAAGGTCTATACAGCAATGGTTTGTTGAGATTGGTGTGGAAGAACTTGACTGCCCTGCACAGAGCCTTGACCTCAACCTCATTGAACACCTTCGGGATGAATTGGAATGCCGACTGTGAGCCAGGCCTAATCGCCCAACATCAGTGCCCCGCAGCAAGTCCCTGCACAATGTTCCAACATCTAGTGGAGAGCCTCCCAGAAGAGTGGAGGCTGTTATAGCAGTAATGGGGGGACCAACTCCATGTAAATGCCCATGATTTTGGAATGAGATGTTCGACGAGCAGGTATCCACATACTTTTTGTCATGTATGATCACTCGGCTACACATGCCTTTCCCTAATGTCAATATGCCTTGTCTATTGCTTTTTAGTTAGTGATTATTGTCTTATTTCACTGTAAAGCCTCCAGCCCTGCTCAATACGCCTCAGCTAGCCCTTTTGTTCCACCCTCCACACATGCGCTGACCTCACCTGGCTTAAATGGTGCCTACAGAGACAAAACCACTCTCATCATCACTCAATGCCTAGGTTTACCTCCACTGTATTCACATCATACCATACCCTTGTCTGTACATTATGCCTTGAATCTATTCTTCCGCGTCCAGAAATGAGCCGTACCCTCATCCTACTCCTCCTCTGTTCCTCTGGTGATGTAGAGGTTAACCCAGGCCCTGCAGCCCCTAGCTCCACTCCCATTCCCCAGGTGCTCTCATTTGTTGACTTCTGTAACAGTAAAAGCCTTGGTTTCATGAATGTTAAAACTTCTTATGGATAGGGGGCAGCACTTTCACGTTTGGATGAAAAGCATGCCCAGAGTAAACTGCCTCCTACTCAGTCCCAGATGCTATTATATGCATATTATTAGTAGTATTGGATAGAAAACACTCTGAAGTTTCTAAAACTGTTTGAATGATGTCTGTGAGTTTAACAGAACTCATATGGCAGGCAAAAACCTGAGAAAAAAGGCTTCCACTAGATGTCAACAGTCTTTAGAACATTGTTTCAGGCATCTACTCTGAAGGGGGGCTGAATGAGAGGGGAATGAGTCAGAGGTCTGCCAGCAGCCTCGGTCTCGTGACGTGCGGTCATGAGAAAGTTACCTCTCGTTCCATTGCTTTTCTACAGACAAATGAATTCTCCGGTTGGGACATTATTGAACATTTATGATAAAAACATCCTAAAGATTGTTTGATTTATTTCTACGACCAGTAATATAACTTTTTTGGAATTTTCGTCCGACATTTCCGCTGGACTTGCCCGCGCCTCGTGAGTTTCGATTTGTTTTCTAAACGCCCTAATAAAAGGAGGAATTTGGACATAAATGATGGACTTTATGGAACAAATCAAACATTTATTGTGGAACTGGGATTCCTGGGAGTGCATTCTGACGAAGAGGTAAGTGAATATTTATAATGCTATTTCTGATTTATGTTGACTCCAACATGGCGGATATATTCTTGGGTTGTGTATCTCGTCTGAGCGCCGTACTCAGATTATTGCATGGTTTGCTTTTTCCATCAAGTTTTTTTTTTAAATCTGACACAGCGGTTGCAATAAGGAGAAGTACATCTTTAAATCTGTGAACAACACTTGTATCTTTTATTAATGTTTATTATGAGTATTTCTGTAATTTGATGTGGCTCTGTGCAAATTCACATGATGTTTTTGGATATAAATATGAACTTGATCGAACAAAACATACATGTATTGTGTAACATGTTGCACCGGGAGTGTCATCTGATGAACAATATCAAAGGTTAGTGATGAATTTTATCAATATTTATGCTTTTTGTGACTCGCTTGGAAAATCGCTGTATGCTTTCTGTGACTATTTGCTGACCTAACATAATATGTTCTGCTTTCGCCAAAAAGCTTTTTTAAAATTGGACACTGTGGTTGGATTAACGAGAATTCTATCTTTAAAAATGGTGCCTAATGCTTGTAATGTTTGAGAAAATGTAATTATGAGATTTCTGTTGATTGAATTTGGCGCCCTGCAATTTCATTGGCTGTTGGCGAGGGGTTCCGCTAGCAGTCCTAGACAGATTAACATTAGAAGCCACCTCCCTAAATTTGTTTTATTCACCGCTTTAGCACACTCCGCCAACCCGGATGTCCTAGTCGTGTCTGGATCCTGGCTTAGGAAGGCCACCAAAAATCCAGAAATTTCCATCCCTAACTATAACATTTTCCGACAAGATAGACCTGCCAAAGGGGCGGAGTTGCAATCTACAGCAGAGATATCCTGCAGAGTTTGGTCATACTATCCAGGTCTGTGCCCAAACAATTCGAGCTTCTACTTTAAAAAATCCACCTTTACAGAAACAAGTCTCTCACCGTTGCCACTTGTTATAGACCCCCTTCAGCCCCCAGCTGTGCCCAGGACACCATATGTGAATTGATTGCCCCCCCATCTATCTTCAGAGTTCGTACTGTTAGGTGACCTAAACTGGGACATGCTTAACACCTCGGCCGTCCTACAATCTAAACTAGATGCCCTCAATCTAACACAAATTATCAAGGAACCTACCAGGTACAACCCTAAATCCATAACCATGGGCAATCTCTTAGATATCATCCTGACCAACTTGCCCTCTAAATACACCTCTGCTGTCTTCAACCCGGATCTCAGCGATCATTGCCTCATTGCTTACGTGCGTAATGGGTCTGTGGTCAAATGACCACCCCTCATCACTGTCAAACGCTCCCTAAAACACTTCAGCAAGCAGGCCTTTCTAATCGACCTGGCCCGGGTATCCTGGAAGGTTATTGAACTCATCCCGTCAGTAGAGGATGCCTGGTTGCTCTTTAAAAGTGCTTTCCTTACCATCTTAAATAAGCATGCCCCATTCAAAAAATGTAGAACTTAGAACAGACATAGCCTTTGGTTCACCCCAGACTTGACTGCCCTTGACCAGCACAAAACATCCTGTGGCGTTCTGCATTAGCATCGAATAGCCCCCGCGATATGCAACTTTCATGGAAGTCAGGAACCAATATACTCAGTCAGTTAGGAAAGATAAGGCTTGCATTTTCAAACAAACAGAAATTTGCATCCTGTAGCACTAATTCCAAAAAGTTTTGGGACACTGAAGTCCATGGAGAATAAGAGCACCTCCTCCCAGCTGCCCACTGCACTGAGGATAGGTAACACTGTCACCACCAATAAATCTACGATAATCGATAACTTCAATAAGCATTTTTCTACGGCTGGCCATGCTTTCCACCTGGCTACCCCTACCCCGGCCAACATCTCAACACCCCCTGCAGCAACTTGCCCAAGCCCCCCCTCCCGCTTCTCCTTCACCCAAATCCATACAGCTGATGTTCTGAAAGTGCTACAAAATCTGGATCCCTACAAATCAGCTGGGCTAGACAATCTGGACACTCTTTCTAAAATGATCCGCTGAAATTGTTGCAAACCCTATTACGAGCCTATGCAACCTCTCTTTCGTATCGTCTGAGATCCCTGAAGATTGGAAAGCTGCCGCGGTCTTCCCTCTCTTCAAAGGGGAGACACTCTAGACCCAAACTGTTACAGACCTATATCCATCCAAACGAATCCCACCGTACCTTCTCCTTTATGCAATCTGGTTTCCGAGCTGGTCATGTGTGCACCTCAGCAACGCTCAAGGTCCTAAATGATATCATAACCGCCATCGATAAAAGACAGTACTGTGCAGCCATCTTCATCGACCTGGCCAAGGCTTTCGACTCTGTCAATCACAGCATTCTCATCGGCAGACACAATAGCCTTGGTTTCTCAAATGATTGCCTCACCTGGTTCACCAACTACTTCTCAGATAGCGTTCAGTGTGTCAAATCGGAGGGTCTGACTCTTCTCTGTATATATCAATGATGTTGCTCTTGCTGCTGGTGATTCTCTGACCCACCTCAACGCAGACGACACCATTCTGTATACAACTGGCCCTTCTTTGGTCACTGTGCTAACAAACCTCCAAATGAGCTTCAATGCCATACAACACTCCTTTGAGGCCTTCAACTGCTTTTAAATGCAAGTAAAACTAAGTTGGCCAGGTCGCAGTTGTAAATGAGAACTTGTTCTCAACTGGCCTACGTGGTTAAATAAATAAATAAAATAAATGTAGCACACGTTTGTTTAAGTCCATCTCACAGACATGGTTTATATGGTGCAGTGCCCCTGGTTTGTGTCTGTCTCTTCATCAGGCTGAGAGCATGGCTTTATTGGCTCTACAAAGTGCTCTCCCTGTCATATCCCTGGGAAGCCGGATACCTACCACCCACCCACACTTAAAAACAGAGGGCTCTGCACGAGGGGCGTATTGCAATAACGAAAGAGCTTTAAAAACCCAAGGGAGCTGTTTTATTTCACTTTTAAAACCTCACTTGTACTACCCACGTGTTTTACTGTTTAGCGCCATATTGAGAGGACATAGGCTACATAATAGCTGAGGTACAGTTACATATTGGTCTGTTTCACATGTCAAAACATCAGAGTAAATCATCTAACCAGGCTTAAAACACAGCATAATCATGGAAATGCATGCTCGCTGCATTTTAGATATGGTAGCTTAGCTATAGGTTGTGTATCCACAACGTGCCGACCGAGATCAGAGGAAAGGTTGGAGGCTGAAAATGGGTCAATTGCTATGTATTCTATCACCAAGCCATCTGGAACTTACGTCACCTAAGCCGGCCATTTAAACCATAAACTACACGACCTTACAACTGACCCCTTGTACAGAAATACCTATTTCTCACATCTAGCTGCTCTCACTGTGTTCAAGAGATTTCCATTACATTCTCTGTCTGTCGATACGTGGAAACCTGGGAGAGAGATTGGTCTACAGTTCACTTAAAGGCGACCAGGGTTGGGGAGTAACAGATTACATGTAATTCGTTACATGTAAGGGATTACCATAAAAGGGTAACTCTAATCCGTTACATTCCCAGCAAAAATCTTGTAATCAGAATACAGATACTTTCGAAAAACTAGATGATTAATTCCGAGGATTACTTTTAAATTCAGAATGGAGGTTTGCGGAAAAAAATATCTTTGACACTTCTGTTGTTTTCTCAATGACATTCAAATCTGCATTGAAAAAAGGCGCCAGTTTAAATTTGTTCCACATGAGCGAGTCTGACCACAAGTCAGAGACCACTATGAGGTCACACAAAATGGGTTTGATGGATCGCGGGACAAGAGCAGGAATGGGCTTTTGTACAGTCCAAACTAGGTCTTCCAATGGTACGACTGCTGTCGGCATCCAAAGATTATCCAACTTGAATAAACGCTTGGAGCAGTGTAGTCTACGGCGATATGGATATCACTCATTATTGTTATCTATATCGCGCATTGATGTGAATCACACTGCTGCTCTCTCATTTAGCTATTTGCCGCCTTACGGATTGTGGTTGTTGTGGATAGATGTTCACAAATCTAAATGTGTATTTGAACCCAATAATGATTGAATTCAAGAAGTTTAAGCTGCCTATCAATCATTGTTTTTGAAACCAGTGGACAGCCTGCGACTTAAAGGGGCAATCTGTAGTTGCAACATCCATTTTTGGACATTATATAAATATATATAAATTATATATATATAAAATAAAGAAATATAAGGCTTGCATAAAGAAAACCCTTGAATGAGTAGGTGTGTCCAAACTTTTGACTGGTACTGTGTGTACGTACATACGTCCGTACATACAGTACGTACACACAGTACCAGTCAAAAGTTAATACACACCTACTCATTCAAGGGTTTTCTTTATTTTTACTATTTTCTACAGTGTTGAATAATAGTGAAGACAAACTATGAAATAACTCATATCGAATCACGTAGTGACCAAGAAGTGACCAAGAAAAGTGTTAAACAAACAGACTCTTCTAAGTAGCCCCCATTTGCCTTGATGACAGCTTTGCACACTCTAGGCATTCTCTCAAGCCACACCTGGAATGCTTTTCCAACAGTCTTGAGCACTTGTTGGCTGCTTTTCCTTCACTCTGCGTTCCAACTCATCCCAAACAATCTCAATTGGATTGAGGTCGGGTGATTGTGGAGGCCAGGTCATCTGACGCAGCACTCGATCACTCTCCTTCTTGGTCAAATAGCCCTTACACAGTCTGGAGGTGTGTTGGGTCATTGCCATTGGATGGTTTGTCCTTGCATCCATAGCTCTGCCTATTAATCTGAGTGGTTACATTTCTCCAGGACCATCCCTCAGCTTTTTACCAAAACAGAGGCAGGGCGACCGTTTTGTTATTGCTTCATCTGTGGATTATCAAGATATCAAAAGTGCCACCAACAAAAAGTTTAACAATAGGCCTATAGCAAATTCAGCATATGGCATTCATTTTTAGAGCCTAATCAGTCCTCCATGACAATAAAATCATAAACAACAGAGTAGGGCTTGCAAATAAGTCCTTCGTTTTGGGGTCATGCTCATGTAAAACGATTTGGCTAATCTATACTTCCATATTTCCAAGTCCTATTCTTGAAGATCAAGGGGTATAACATTTATTGGAATGAGTGGAATTCTGATAGACTGGTTATTAATATAAAGAAATATTTTAATAGTATTATTCTATGTAGTAGAAAGTAGAGGTCAACCGATTAATCGGAACGGCCGATTAATTAGGGCCGATTTCAAGTTTTCATAACAATCGGAAATCTGTGTTTTTGGGCGCCGATTTGCCAATTAAAAAAAAAAAGTTACACCTTTATTTAATCTTTATTTAACTTGGCAAGTCAGTTAAGAACACATTCTTCTTTTCAATGATGGCCTAGAAACAGTGGGTTAACTGCCTCGTTCAGGGGCAGAACAACATATTTTCACCTTGTCAGCTCGGGGGATTCAATCTTGCAAACTTACAGTTAACTAGTCCAACGCAATAACGACCTGCCTCTCTCTCGTTGCACTCCACAAGGAGACTGCCTGTTACGCGACTGCAGTAAGCCAAGGTAAGTTGCTAGCTAGCATTAAACTTATCTTATAAAAAACAATCAATCATAATCACTAGTTAACTACACATGGTTGATGATATTACTAGATATTATCTAGCGTGTCCTGCGTTGCATTTAATCTGACTGAGCATACAAGTATCTGACTGAGCGGTGGTAGGCAGAAGCAGGCGCGTAAACATTCATTCAAACAGCACTCTCGTGCGTTTTTCCAGCAGCTCTTTGTTGCGCGTCAAGCTGTTTATGACTTCAAGCCTATCAACTCCCGAGATGAGGCTGGTGTAACGTGAAATGGCTGGCTAGTTAGTGCACGCTACTCGCTCTGAGCCTTGGGGTGGTTGTTTCCCTTGCTCTGCATGGGTAACGCTGCTTTGATGTGGTGGCTGTTGTCGTTGTGTTGCTAGTTCGAGCCCAGGGAGAAGCGAAGAGAGGGACGGAAGCTATACTGTTACACTGGCAATACTAAAGTGCCTATAAGAACATCTAATAGACAATGGTTAATGAAATACAAATGGTATAGAGGGAAATAGTCCTATAATTCCTATAATAACTACAACCTAAAACGTCTTACCTGGGAATATTGAAGACTCATGTTTAAAGGAACCACCAGCTTTCATATGTTCTGAGCAAGGAACTGAAACGTTAGCCTTCTAACATGGCACATATTTTACATGGAACATATTGCACTTTTACTTTATTCTCCAACACTTTGTTTTTGCATTATTTAAACCAAATTGAACATGTTTCATTATTTACTTGAGGCTAAATTGATTATATTGATGTATTATATTAAGTTAAAATAAGTGTTCATTAAGTATTGTTGTAATTGTCATTATTACAAATAAAAAATCAATTTAAAAAAATCATCCGATTAATCGTATCGGCTTTTTTGGCCCTCCAATAATCGGTATCGGTATTGAAAAATGACAATCGGTCGACCTCTAGTAGAAAGCGATGGGTTAGAAGAAGCCTACATAACCAACCCATAAAGTCAAATTTCACATCGATTTATCCTGCAATAGATGTCCTTCAATTAGTAACATACATTTTTGTGTTCTTCTAATGACTCTTAAGGGGAAAGTAATCTAAAAAGTAAAGGAATAATCAGATTACGTTACTGAGTTTTGGGTAATCCAAAAGTTGCGTTACTGATTACAAATGTTGGACAGTTCACTAGAAACTGTAATGGATTACATTTAGAAAGTAACCTACCCAACCCTGGAGCTGACAATGTAATGAACGTAGCACATATGATTTTGTCATGTATGGGCATTATCGTGGTAGATCTCAAAAGGACACTTCTTATACAAGGCTCTTGTTTCATTTGGACCAAGAAAGATGCCAACAAGTATGTAACAGTCAGTTTTTCGAGGCAAAGTTCAAACAAACACTACCATACAAATGCAAACTAGCACAAACATATTCACCAATGCATACAAATCAACTCCGTGTCGAATTGTAAAACACGCATGCATTCACTCTTAAAAATATATGTACACGGATTCATTCTCACAAAAGCAAAGCCACAGTGACAGCCGTTCAGGATTTTCAAACACATGCAATCACACATCATAACAGTGTTCTGCAGACAGGAGAACTGTAATTGAGCACACGTAATCCCTGTACCACGCAGGGTCCTCCGCTGTCGCAGGGTCCTCCGCTGTCGCAGTGTAGACATTGTTAATGTTGTAAATGACTATTGTAGCTGGAAACGGCTGAGTAATCTAAATAGGCGTACAGAGGCCCATTATCAGCAACCATCACTCCTGTGTTCCAATGGCACGTTGTGTTAGCTAATCCAAGTTTGTCATTGTAAAAGGCTAATTGATCATTAGAAAACCATTTTGCAATTATAACATTAACCCTTAACCTAGCCCCAAAACTAAACCTTACTCTACCTGGAACTCTAAACCTAAGCCCCAAAATAGCTATTTCCTTGTGGGGACCAGCAAAACGTCCCCACTTGCCAAATTTTCCTTCTTTTACTATCCACGCACACACACGCTCACCGCCCCTCCACCCCTTCCTTCTCCCTCAATTGACCATGTATAACCCAGCCATGTATAACCCGGCAGGTAGCCTAGTGGTTAGAGCGTTGGACTTGTAACCGAAAGGTTGCAAGATAAAACCACCGAGCTAACAAGGTAAAAATCTGTCATTCTGCCCCTGAACAAGGCAGTTAACCCACTGTTCCTAGGCCGTCATTGTAAATAAGAATTTGTTCTTAGCTGACTTGCCTTTGAAAAAATAGAACCCAACCCTGGCAGCCCCACTCTCCTTGCAATCCCATGTAATGTGTTCTATATGATGGTCAGTGCTGAGGAGGATGGTTGGAGCCCTACAAGATGATCATACTGAACGTCCTTGTGCTGTCAGCCTGCAGAGTGATTGAATGGATGACTAACCCTGGAATAGAAACACACGCATGTACACTCACGAGTGGATGGGGATGCTGGGACCTTCAAAAGGGCTCTCTAATGATGGATACTTTTTAAAAAGCCTCTACCTAGTCAGACATCTCTCTCTGACATCCATTTATCCATCCTGTATTTATTTTTTAAGACTTCTGTTTGTCCTTCTTTCAGTGTCCTTCTTTCAGTGTCCTTCTTTCAGTGTCCTTCTTTCAGTGCATCTCAAGTGCATTTAGAAGCTGAGTCCTAAGGAACTGTATCTGATCTGTTAGGAGAGAGGATGAGAGCCGCACTAAACAAACATTATGGATCACTTCTTGTGCCTGTGCTGCACTGACACGTGTGTGTGCGCGCGCGTAGGGAGAATGCAGGTCGGAGGTTATGTAGTCGCAGGAGCCAGTGACTTTAAGAGGATCTGACAGCCGATGCTGAATGAATAATCGAAAAGCTTCGATGGGCAGAGGGGGTTAGGTGAGGGCTGCGTTCGTAACATGTCTGCAGGGAATGGCAAAGCCATACGCATGCAGACACACACATTCGGAGTAAAAAGGTCAACGTCAGTGAAGAGACAAACACGAGCTATGGCCCTGGAAAACAAGAGGGGGTGAACAGGGGTTCTTTGGCTGGTTGACCCCGACCGCATGATGACGCTAAAGTGGCTCTACCGCTAGCACAGTTCAATGAAGCTAGCCCTACTGTCCTAGACCAACCTATAGTCTAAGAGACGGTCTACAAACCCTACAGTAGGCTAACGCTATGCTAACATGCTAAGAAGATTAGCCTGCCCCTGAAGATCAGCGAGTCTGGTACACAATGTTCTTCTCTTGGGAAAATCGGGAAAAGCCGCAAGCACGTTGAGTACTGTGTTTTCCACTACACAGCTGTAGCTTAAGCTAAGTGTGAAAGAGGTCAGCGAAGGTTGCTGAGCCATTACAACCATCATACAACACTGGCTGTCTGCAACATGCCTCAGATTCTACAACAAAGCACCCGGAGGTGAAAGGTCTAAAGAAAACAGAGTCCTGATGACGGTCAACTCAGGCACAGTGGGGGGGGGTCAAATATCATCTTGTGAAACAGAGTCACCTTTGCACAATGACAACATCAGCTGCTCCATAGAAAAGATACAGTAGAGTGAATATGGCTTGGCGGTTGGCACACACAGTACAGAGCGGCTGCGGCAGCAGCACTAAGCACTAAAACTTTTACGAGGGGAGGGCTGTGTGGGTGGGTACAGGGGAAGGCATATACATACCGGATCAATTGTGTGTCGGTGCACGCACACGCTTCTGTCTCTGTGCAGAAGCCAGCACACACTATGAAAAGTCATGTCCCCAATTACAATGCACATTAGGTATGTCATGGCAGCATCCCCCAGGACAGTGACAGAACATTACAGTACAACTTGGCTGTGGAGGAAGGAAAGACACTGGACAAGGGGGAGGGCTAGGACTGAGCGGGCCCTCCCAGGGCTTTACAGTGCCACCATTTTACATGCATATGCGCCTAAACATAGATGTGTGAGATCTGAAAAAGTCAAGTATGTGCACATGTGCGAGTTGTGATCTATAGCAAGAAAAATGCTGTTGTAGGTATTTTCAAAGCATTTCTTCCGTTTTGTTTTATAGCTGGTAGCTAATCACAAAAACCATACAGCTATCCCACCTCGTGGAGCAATGTGACATTTTTAGAAGCGCACAGGCATAGAAGCTGGCTGAATTTACCCGAAAGTCTACTAAAGTGTGACTTGTCCTTGTTTTTCTTGGCATTTACATCATTTTGCTCATACACTAGGTTGTTTTTCAATGTTAGTTGGAGGTTCCTCAACTGCTAGTGAAGAGAGACGGAGAATTTCATCTCTCACAGACAGACGTGAATCCCACCGTAACAATGGTAGCGTCCCGACAGTTTAAAGGGACAGCTGAACAATTTATGTCTCACCTAAGCCAGGGGTTCCCAAACTTTTTCACTCAGACCCAGTTTCAGCACTGGGGAACATCTAACGTCTATTTCTATTGGCACGAGCACTGTTCATGACAAACTGTTCACAACCCTCTTGTTGGCTGAGAGAACATTCTGCAGGTTCAAAGCTTATTTCCTGCAATTTCAGAAATGTTGTCATGGGGTGCTGGGAAATGTTTACGTTTTAAAGCTAATTTTATTGCAGTTCTATACATCTTGCCATGTCTAATGTGTATTCATGTGATATTTGAGTGACTCGAACATTACTACACTGAACAAAAATATAATCTCAACATGTAAAGTGTTGGTCCCATGTTAATTTAGCTGAAATAAAAGATCCCAGAAATGATTCTCAAATTTTGTGCATACATTTGTTTACATCACTGTTATTGAGCATTTCTCCTTTGTCAAGATAATCCATCCACCTGACAGGTGTGGCATATCAAGAAGCTGATTAAACAGCATGATCATTACACAGCGGCACCTTGTGGTGCAGACAATAAAAGGCCACTAAAATGCCACAGATGTCTGAAGTTTTGAGGGAGCGTGCAATTGGCATGCTGACTGCAGGAATGTCCACCAGAGCTGTTGCTGTTCATTTCTCTACTATAAGTTGCAACAAATGTCGTTTTAGAGAATTTGGCAGTATGTCCAACTGGCCTCACAACCGCAGACCAGGTGTATGGCGTTGTGTGGGCAAGCGCTTTGCTGATGTCAAAGTTGAGAACAGAGTGCACCATGTTGGCGGTGGGGTTATGATTCCACAATTGGATTTTATATACTAAACTTGAACGCACAGAGATACCGTGACGAGATCCTGAGGTCCATTGTCGTGCCATTCATCCGCCGCCATCACCGCATGATAATGCACTGCCCCATGTCGCAAGGATCTGTACACAATTCCTGGAAATTGAACGTTCTCCATTTCTTCCATGGCATACTCACCAGAAATGTCCCCCTGTGACAAGTTTGGGATGCTCTGGATCGATGTGTACGACAGTGTGTTCCAGTTCCCAACAATATCCAGCAACTTCGCACAGCCATTGAAGAGTGGGACAACTGTCACGTTCTGACCTTTATTTCCTTTGTTTTGTCATTATTTAGTATGGTCAGGGCGTGAGTTGGGTGGGCAGTCTACGTTTGATTTTCTATGATTTGGGGATTTCTATGTTTCGGCCTAGTATGGTTCTCAATCAGAGGCAGGTGTCATTAGTTGTCTCTGATTGAGAATCATACTTAGGTAGCCTGGGTTGCACTGTTTGTTGGTGGGTTAGTGTCTATGTTGATGGCTTGTTTCAGCGCAGTCCGCATTAGATCCCGGTTGTTATTTTGTTTACTGTTTTTGTATAGGGTTTCAGTGTTCAGTGTTTTCTTTATTAAAATGAATGATGAACACATACCACGCCGCATTTTGGTCCTCCGATCCATCTCGCCTCTCCTCTTCTTGACCGTGACAACATTCCACAGGCTACAATCAACAGCCTGGTCAATTCTACGCAAAGGAGATACCAGATGCTGACTGGTTTTATGATCCACATTTTGTTGCGTTACAGCCTTGTTCTAAAATGGATTTAAAAAAATATCAATCTACACACATTCTATAATGACAAAGCGAAAACAGGTTTTGGGAACCACTGATCTAAGTGACTCAAACATGAGGGGACATTATAAATGATTGAGCACAGAACACAAAAAAAAACTTTTATTGATCAATTTTGAGTGATTTCTTATCATAAAAACACTTCCTCAAATACTTTCATTGCGCGCCTAAATTTAATTCTGTGCTCGTAACTTTTTCAACTTAGGAGCACATGTGCTACTTGTATAAAATGTCAGCGTAGAGCCCTGCTGTAACGATCTGGACGTAGGGGGTGCGGAGTCGGGTGCAGGAGGCAGAAAGTTCAGGATAGCGTTTATTAAGCACAGGGACAAAATAGCGCTCCCCAAGAATACCGGGCGCACAATAACCAATGCCCAACACAATACATACTGCCACACACTAACACAGTGGGAAAAATAGTTAAGCCCACACAAAGAGCAGGCGGGCCTACCGGCTTAAATAGCCCAACTAATCAACCTCAACAAGGAACAGGTGAAACTAAACAAAAGGGATCGGTGGCAGCTAGTAGGCCGGTGACGACGAACGCAGAGCGCCACCCGAACAGGGAGAGGAGCCACCTTCAGTAGGAGTCGTGACACCTGCCTCCTCAGCGCGTGTGTGTGTGTGAGCGTGCATGTGCTTGAACGGAGAGGTGACAGGAGGTGACTACACTTGTCGGCAGAAGAGGCAGAGAGGAACCGTGACATTTCTGGCTCCCATCAAAAAGGTCAAGCTTTAATTATCTCAAATGCCAGCGAGCATGCACCTGCAAAAATAGGCTCAGGGATGATCTGTGTGTGTGTCCGTGTGTGTGTCCGTGCCGAGGGTGGTGGCCCTCTCCTCTCCTAGCTCTTGCCGTATTAGACACACACACACACACACACACACACACACACACACACACACCACTCTGTGCTGCTGTCCGCCTAAAGCCATATGTCTATGAGCACACATACACCGCTGCACTGACAAATCTACGACCAACACATGCACGCACGCACAAACGGGCACACCGGGTAAGCCATCAGACTAAGCATCTTGCCACCCACTAGTCAGCATCACTGACATACAGCCATTCCTAGAATCACACCACTGTACTAAAAATCACAAAGCTATATTAAAAATCACGATTGACATCAGACTCCAATTGGTTTTCGAAGGAAGCACATTACATGAGTCATGTAAAAAAAAAAAGGTTTAAAAGCACACAGACTACCCCACATATTAGTGTTGTCACAATACCAGTATCGCGATACTACAATACCAGATTTTCCTTGGCCAAATGTTTTATTTCTTTAAATACTGTGTGCTATAGCTAGTGCTTTCATGTTTTGTTGACTTTGCTTCCTTACACCTTAGTATCGCGATACTGGTATCGTGACAACATTAGTCCACATCCAGCTTAAAAACAGACACACACACCCACAGGCCCACATCCAGTAAAAACATGCCCACACACACACACGCACACGCACATCCACAGGCCCACATCCAGTAAAAACATGCCCACACACACACACACGCTGTGTCCAAGTTTTTCCGGCATCAATTCTGCCTTTCTCTCTGAGAAAACATGTAGGGCTGGTCCCGCTGTTTACACAGCTGGTCGTATGGAAATGATTGCTTCATATGAAATATGAACAGAGCAGAGCAGAGCAGAGCAGAGAGGTGGGGGGGGGGGCAGCCTCTTCTGCTTTACTTCTGTATCATGTCCCCCAACCTTTTGAATGTACAATTATATTTGTGTTTGAATTAACTTTGGCCAGATGCCTTTTATGAAGTTGTTCCACTGAAAATCCACTGCGCTACGTTTTTGCCCATTGAATAACAGTCAAAAAGCCTACAAACGTTTTAAAAACGACAAGGCTACTTCCTGCAAAACAAAGCACCACTTGCATACCGTACAGCGCCAGTGTGGAGGTGAAGCTAAAAGGCTAAATGGAGAGAGCGAGAGAATAAGGAGACAGCAGTGAAAAGGTGTGCATGAGGAAGAGAGGCAGCGGGGAGAGGAGCGAGAGAGAGGCAGCGGGGAGAGGAGCGAGAGAGAGGCAGCGGGGAGAGGAGCGAGAGAGAGGCAGCGGGGAGAGGAGCGAGAGAGAGGCAGCGGGGAGGAGCGAGAGAGGCAGCGGGAGAGGAGCGAGAGAGAGGCAGCGGGGGAGAGGAGCGAGAGAGAGGCAGCGGGGAGAGGCAGCGGGGAGAGGAGCGAGAGAGAGGCAGCGGGGAGAGGAGCGAGAGAGAGGCAGCGGGGAGAGGCAGCGGGGAGAGGAGGCGGGGAGAGGAGCGAGAGAGAGGCAGCGGGAGAGAGGAGCGAGAGAGAGGCAGCGGGGAGAGGAGCGAGAGAGAGGCAGCGGGGAGAGGAGCGAGAGAGAGGCAGCGGGGAGAGGCAGCGGGGAGAGGAGCGAGAGAGAGGCAGCGGGGGAGGAGAGGAGCGAGAGAGAGGCAGCGGGGAGAGGAGCGGGAGAGAGGCAGCGGGGAGAGGAGCGAGAGAGAGGCAGCGGGGAGAGGAGCGAGAGAGAGGCAGCGGGGAGGAGCGAGAGAGAGGCAGCGGGGAGAGGAGCGAGAGAGAGGCAGCGGGGAGAGGAGAGAGAGGAGCGAGGAGAGGAGGGGAGAGGAGAGAGAGGCAGCGGGGAGAGGAGCGAGAGAGAGGCAGCGGGGAGAGGAGCGAGAGAGAGGCAGCGGGGAGAGGAGCGAGAGAGAGGCAGCGAGCGGGGAGAGGAGCGAGAGAGAGGCAGCGGGGAGAGGAGCGAGAGAGAGGCAGCGGGGAGAGGAGCGAGAGAGAGGCAGCGGGGAGAGGAGCGAGAGAGAGGCAGCGGGGAGAGGAGCGAGAGAGAGGCAGCGGGGAGAGGCAGCGGGGGGAGGGAGAGGAGCGAGAGAGAGGCAGCGGGGAGAGGAGCGAGAGAGAGGCAGCGGGGAGAGGAGCGGGGAGAGGAGCGGGGAGGCAGCGGGGAGGAGCGGGAGAGGAGCGAGAGAGAGGCAGCGGGGAGAGGAGCGAGAGAGAGGCAGCGGGGAGAGGAGCGAGAGAGAGGCAGCGGGGAGAGGAGGAGAGAGGCAGCGGGGAGAGGAGCGGGGAGGCAGCGGGCAGAGGAGGGGAGAGGCAGCGGGGAGAGGAGCGAGAGAGAGGCAGCGGGGAGAGGAGCGAGAGAGAGGCAGCGGGGAGAGGAGCGAGAGAGAGGCAGCGGGGAGAGGAGCGAGAGAGAGGCAGCGGGGAGAGGAGCGAGAGAGAGGCAGCGGGGAGAGGAGCGAGAGAGAGGCAGCGGGAGAGGAGCGAGAGAGAGGCAGCGCGGGGAGAGGAGCGAGAGAGAGGCAGCGGGGAGAGGAGCGAGAGAGAGGCAGCGGGGAGAGGAGCGAGAGAGAGGCAGCGGGGAGAGGAGCGAGAGAGAGGCAGCGGGGTGAGGCAGCGGGGAGAGGCAGCGGGGAGAGGAGCGAGAGAGAGGCAGCGGGGAGAGGAGCGAGAGAGAGGCGTGAGAGAAGAGGGACACGCAGAGAAAGAAAGAGAGGGAGAGAGAAACACTGAGGTTGTGCTCCTGTGGTCTGGAGTTGTGGTCTTTGCTGTTTTTCCCCCACAGTCAGTCCCATACTAGCAAAATGTCTCTGTACTCAGTTGTACCCTCTACTACCCCATCACTGCCTCTCTGGCTAGGTCCCAATAGTCTTCAAAAGCTTACCGACCTCGTCTCCTTTCCTTCACGACCACTAGCCTAACAAGATAAGACTGTGAAATGATTTTATTTATCTATCAGTGGTTACACAGTAGGGCCCTGAGTCTTTCTAGGTCAAGTCAAGTGGGAAGAAAGGAAAGGAATGGAAAGAAAGGAAATGAGAAAAGGCAGCTTTGTCCAGAGTATTGGAACGGTGCCAGTCTCTGAATCTCCCTGGTTGCCATGTCTTCTTGAGAGGTAATTTCTCCCTGCTTGCCTTAAGAGTTGAGTCATCTGTGTAGAATTCAACAGCACACCATCAACTACTCAAATAATCCTAAATAGAAGGCCTATCTACATTTGAAACATTTCATCAATCTTCAATTTCTGCATGACCGTCTGCCTCACACGGTTGCGTACTGGGAGTTACCCTTCTGGGACTTAGAGAGGCTAGTTGTAAGAGCAAGACCCTAATATATCATTCATTTAACGTGTGTGTGTGTGTGTGTGTGTGTGTGTGTGTGTGTGTGTGTGTGAGAGAGAGAAAGTTCATCTCCACACACAGAGACAGCAAGCAGTCTTCCAGCTATCTATTACTTCCAGGAAGAGGACAACAGCTCTCCACAGCAGAGGGGCTTCCAGCCCCCGTCACACTGAGCAGGAAAAGCCCACTCCTAATCAGGTCCATATTGCTGAACACAACCACAGCCCCTTCAGCTAGACTCAACACTCCCCCCACCCACTGACACACACACACACACACACACACACACACACACATTCAAGACAAGCACACTCACACCTCCAAGAGACGGTTACATAATTTTTCAATCTCATGAGCAGTGACACAGCTGGCTGAAAAGGATGTTGTATTATTCTCATTCAATCATCTCCTAATATTCAATCATTTCCTTATATCCGGAGCACGTCTCACTCACACACACACGGCCTCAACCTGTGTAAGACATGCGTCTGGCTACATTATTTGATCTGCTTGAGCCTTTCTAAAAACAGGAAGAGACCTCTGCTGTGCTTGGGTGAGTCATTGGATCTTTTGTCATTGGATCTTTTGTCATTGGATCTTTTGTCATTGGAGATTTTATGTTGAAACACAGTGAAATGTTTTGTATAACCTCAATTTTCTTGCAACAGATTTTTATATTTCTATGAAGTATAATACAAAAATAAACTAAAGCTCCAATGACAAAAGCTCCAATGACAAAAGCTCCAATGACAAAAGATCCATTGACGTGCCAAAGCACAGCAGAGGCGTTACACCAGTCTAGGCCTTCACTGTGTGCGTGTGTGCGTGTGTGCGCGCGCTGTCTACTTGTGTGTACTGACCCAAACCAGTGCGCCGCTAAACAGGGTGACAAGTGCTACCACATGGCTACCAGTCCACTGTGTTTTAGCGTAGCTGTTTTTATTGCCGGGCAAAAAAGCACATCCAGCTTGCCAACCTAAATGTCACATGTATTACTGAGGGCCTATTTTAGAAGCTTGTTTACTGGGACGCTCGCATCTAGGAGCAGCTTCAGGTCCGGAGCAATTAAAGTGATTACAATTATGAGTGTGTGTGTGTGTGTGTGTGTAAAAGGGGGGAGCAGGAAGGCAGACGATTCGGAAGAACGTTGCACAAGGTCTTATTGGTCTGCGTGTCCCAACTAGGGCTGTTACTGTGACCATATTACCACAGTCAAATTCATATCCACAGTCAAACATGACATGACTGTTTCCACATGACTGTTGATTCACGGTAACTATGCATCTCCAAAATGGAGCTCTGATGCTGCTGATGGTCTTTAGTAGCCAACCGAACCTGCTAACTGCCAGTCGTTAATGGCCTGGTACTCAGCGATCTATTGTCCCTCTAATCACTGACAATTACATTTTAGTAATTCAGCAGACACTCTTATCCAAAGCTACTTACAGGTAGTGCATTCAAAGGCCAAGAGGATAGAGGTGGCAGAATGGAGAGCTCAGGATCGGGTGTACGATTTGAGGATACCCTGAAGGTAGTTCCCCCTCTTGCTGCTACATAGGCAAGCACCATGGTCTTGTCGCGGATGTGAGCTTAGACTGGAAGCCAGAATTTGGCATGGTTGGGAAGGTTGAACACCAGGAGGGCTGCAGCATTCTGGATAAATTGCAGGGGTTTGATGGCACAAGCTGGGAGCCCAGCCAAAAGCGAGTTGCAGTAGTCCAGACGGGAGACGAAAAGTGCCTGGATTAGGACTTGCAGCGCTTCCTGTATAAGGTAGGGTCGTACTCTACGGATGTTGTAGAGCATGAACCTGGGTGTCAGAAGGGGGGGGAAGTTGAGTGTCATCTACATAGCAATGATAGACGAGACTGTGGATATGACGGAGCATAGTGACCTGGTGTATAGAGAGGAGAGGGCATATAACCGAGCCCTGGGGGACACTAGTGAGAGTAGACACAGATCCTTTCCACGTCACCTGGTAGGAGCAGCCTGCCAAGTAGGATGCAATCCAAGAGTGTGCAGCGCCTGAGACGCCCAGCCCTGAGAGGGTGGAAAGGAGGATCTGATTGTTCACAGTGTAGAAGCAGCGGACAGATCTAGGAGAATGAGAACAAAGGAGAGATAGTCAGCTTTGGCAGTGTGAAGAGCCTCCATCACACAGAAAAGAGCAGTCTCGGTTGAGTGACCCGTCTTGAAGCCTGACTGGTTTGGGTCAAGAAGATCGTTCAGAGACAGACAACGAGTGAGTTGATCAGAGAGAGCACTCAAGTGTTTTGGAAGGAAAAGAAAGAATGGCTACAAGACTATAGTTTTTGACGTCAGATGAGTGTTTGTTTCTTGAGGAGGGGAGTGACTCAGGCAGTTTTGAAGTCAAATGGGACGCAGCCACCGGGAATGTTGCCAATGCGCTCCGCTGGTGCCAATAAGATAGGCTATACTGTTGTTCGCTCAATTAAGTTGAGAATTTTGATAACTAAAAGACGGATTAGTCTTTTCATTGTCTTCTCTTTACAGCAATAACCATGTGCTTTCCAAACTATGTTTTCCTGCGATTGTATTTTTAAATATTGTGATTTGCCTGCCTTGGCCTCTACTTTTCAGACAGTTGCAACTCAACAATAATCTGCCCAAATTGGGCGCGTTGGCTTTCCTTCCGACTGTAGGCAAATGCTATTTAAAACAATCCACAACGGATTTTTCTTAAAGAAGCGAATGGCCAAATCATGCTTCAATTAATTGTTTTGTTTGTTCTGTATAGACAGGAGTAGGATAATTAGTAGAGGTCGACCGATTAATCGGAATGGCCGATTAATTAGGGCCGAGTTCAAGTTTTCATAACAATCGGAAATCGGTATTTTTGGGCTCCGATTTTTTTCTTTCCTTTTTTTATACCTTTTATTTAACTAAGCAAGTCAGTTAAGAACACATTCTTATTTTCAATGACGGCCTAGGAACTGTGGGTTAACTGCCTCGTTCAGGGGCAGAACGACAGATTGTCACCTTGTCAGCTCAGGGGTTCCAATCGTGCAACCGTACAGTTAACTAGTCCAACGCTCTAACCATTGCACTCCACGAGGAGCCTGCCTGTTACGCGAATGCAGTAGAAGCCAAGGTAAATTGCTAGCTAGCATTAAACTTATCTTATAAAAAACAATCAATCATAATCACTAGTTATAACTACTAATCCAGTTTAGCAGGCAATATTAACCAGGTGAAATTGTGTAATTTCTCTTGCCAGGGTATATGCAACAATTTGGGCTGCCTGGCTCATTGCGAACAAATTTGCCAGAATTTTACGTAATTATGACATACATTGAAGGTTGTGCAATGTAACAAGAATATTTAGACTTAGGGATGCCACCTGTTAGATAAAATACCGAACGGTTCCGTCTTTCACTGAAATAATAAACGTGTTTTTTTTCGAAATGATAGTTTCCGGATTCGATCATATTAATGACCAAAGGCTCGTATTTGTCTGTTATTATGTTATAATTAAGTCTGATTTGATAGAGCAGTCTGACTGAGCAGCAGCCGGCCCGTAATCATTCATTCAAACAGCACTTTGGTGCGTTTTGCCAGCAGCTCTTCGCAAGCACAGCGCTGTTTATGACTTCAAGCCTATCAGCCTAATGGCTGGTGTAACCAATGTGAAATGGCTAGCTAGTTAGCTGGGTGTGCGCTAATACCGTTTCAAACGTCACTCGCTTTTAGATTTGGAGTAGTTATTCCCCTTGCACTTTTGTGGAGCGATGGGTAACGATGCTTCGAGTGTGGCTGTTGTCGATGTGTTCCTGGTTCGAGCCCAGGTAGGGGCGAGGAGGGGGACGGAAGCTATACTGTTACACTGGCAATACTATAGTGCCTATAAGAACATCCAATAGTCAAAGGTATATGAAATACAAATGGTATAGAGAGAAATAGTCCTATAAATACTATATTAACTACAACCTAAAACCTCTTACCTTGGAATATTGAAGTCTCATGTTAACAGGAACCACCAACTTTCATATGTTCTCATGTTCTGAGCAAGGAACTTAAACGTTAGCTTTTTTACATGGCACATATTTTACATGGCACATATTACTTTCTTCTCCAACACTTTGTTTTTGCATTATTTAAACCAAATTGAACATGTTTCATTATTTATTAATTAGGCTTTATAATTTTGCCAATTTAATTCAATTTACTTTTGGAAAACATTAGCTTCCACTAGCCTTATGGACGTGCTGCCCATGCTTACATATTCAAAACATAACCGTAAGTAACCACCATTCGCTATTCGAGTGCAGGCTACGGATTACTTTTTTTTGTCGGCCATTCTAAATCAAAACTAATTCCACCCATAGGCTATATGTAAAGACCAGATTAAATGAAGAATAGTCTGATGGGTGAGAGTATTATCAAGTGCTTGTCAAATTATGAATGAGAGACTGATGAAGTACGTGCGGCAGGGCAGGAAACAGAGCAGAGCCCATGCCTTTCATGCTACATCATTAGTCACATCATGCAGCCGTAGAATGTATTACAAATCATAACATTTAGCCTTTATAACATTTGTATCACATCTAAAAGTTGTATAAATAACTCTAAATTAAAGCAGGAGAGCCTGTTTCTTTGTTAACTGCTCAACACAGAATAGCCACATGTGCACTCCCCCCTCGGAAATCGTTTGGAGAAAATATCCTATCCATTTTATTCAGCTATGTTCAATTATAGGCCTGCTCTTCATACTATAAAATGGCACGTAATTCTAAGCTAAATGAACTAGTGTAGCCCACAGCCATTTGGCATAGCCGATCTGGACCTAACATCAGGACAACTCAGAGTATGCTATTCTGTTCTTCTGAAATACACTACATTCTCCTCATTCTTATTTAGACCGGTCTAAAATAAAGAATGTATTTATTGTGAAGGTCTAGGCTACACTACATGGATTTATTAGACTTTTTAAAATGTAAATGTTCCAATAGTCTGCATCGGTGGCTTGTAGGCTATGCATGGAAGCCAGGAGATACTAAATGTGTTTATGTTAATTACGGTCAATTTCCGTGAGACCGGCAGTTTTTTGCATGACAATCACCGGCTGACCAAGTTTCATGACCGCCACAACCCTAGTCCCAACATCTTCCCTATTGCCTTTCTGGACTATGGCTTAAGTTTTTGGGTGCCACAAGAACCTCTAGAATTTGAGGAAGGATTATTGTTATTACTTGAGGATAAGAAATGATAGGTGGCACCTAGAAGTCAAGATCATGTTACTAATTTTCTTCCTTTCTGCAGCTCTTGCACCAGCCTCTCTTGTCGCTCCCTACTGTCATTGTAAGTAGCCCATCTGTAATGGACCGGAGCTAACTGTTGTACTGTATGACTCCCTATCCAGGGGTATTGGATTTATGAACGTCCATGGCTTTTCGCCAGTGTGGTGGTAGACCAGTGTGGTGGTAGACCAGTGTGGTATGTCAGCATAGCCTGGAGCAGTGTGTGCGCCTCTGTGCGCATGTAGAGTAGTGGAATGGAATGCCATGGGGCCAGGGGTTTGTGGGTCAGGGTTGAGGGCAGTAGATGGAGGCTGCAGCTAGGCAATGGCATACCATGACCTTACTTTGTCAGTCACATTGGACACGCTGTGCATAAGCTCACAGCCACACACTGATGTACAGTACAGAATAACCAATGACTGTACACAAAGACACACACACACACGTGAGAATGGCAGCTGTATATTGTACCGTACACACACACACACACACACACACACACACACACACACACACACACACACACACACACACACACACACACACACGTGAGAATGGCAGCTGTATATTGTACCGTACACACACCACATTTTTTTTTAGGCTAATTGAGAATAGCAGCTGGATGCTTACACACTCAATCCCACACACACTACCAGATGGATGCCCACTAAACACAATTACCTAATAGGCCATTTTCCTCTCAATGTTACCTAATAGGGCTACAGCATGGTAGAGAGGTCAGCAATGGCAGCATGACCTAGACTAGAGGCGGGAAGGGTAAACCTATAATAGAGACATTTACTGTCACACAAGTTCCCTCTAGTGTGGCCCCAGCTAAGCGACTCTAAAGCTTCTCCATACCTCATTCACATTGAAACACGTTCAAATGACCGCGCTAAACCACACTCTCCATCATGCTCTCCTGTATAGTATTTCATAGCCTCAAATATAGCCTAAAGTAACAACTGACAGAGAATTGTTTTTTAAATCACATTAAAAAAGACACATCCACTCAATCTCTGCATTCGCACAAATATGAAGAAAATTCCCCCCTGCGGTCGTTAATGTCCCATGCCAGGCTATCCATTAGCTGTAGGCACCCATTAAAGCTGGGAGCTAGCTGAGAATCTTCCACTCATTTGTTCTGTTCCCTTACAGTGTCACCACACTGCTCAAAGTTCAGTGTGTATGTGTGTGTGTGTGTGTGTGTGTGTGCGCTGTGGGGACACTCTCTCTAGCTAGCTACGTCTTTAGCCCGTGCAGCTAAGAGGTGAAAAGTAATTGATTGGAGTGTAGTTGTTCTATGAGTCTTTTGCTCTGTCCTCAAGGGCTTACTAGATGACTATTGATTGGTTAACTGATTGATTGATTGGCATCTGGGAGACCGTGAGTCAACAACGTCATTAGGGCTGTGACAGTCATGGAATTTTGGATGATGGATATTGGCCAGCCAAATGACCGCGGTTACTGTAATAACCATTCCAATAGCAAATAATAATAAAAAATTTTAAAAGACACACATTTTCATTTTGACCTTACTCTGACGATTGTTCGTGGGGTTGGTTCTTATTCGGTTTGACATTTTTGACAAAATATCCTCAGGAACATATTATTTTAAACGCAGGTGTCTGTGTGTGGCAATCAAGATTTGTTGCAAGTGGTTTTGCGCATGTGCTGATACAAATCTCAAATGGCAGTACCGGCACTCTTAACAAGTGCCGTGGATATTTAGTCTCAAATTCCGACCAGCAGAATGACCAACCACACACACAACCGGTAGCGTAAGTTAAACGTTTATATTATTCAACATTCTGGCATGTAAAGCAACTTTCCACGTTTTTTGAGGTGCTTCGTTCCAGCTGGTATCGCAGTCTGATTTATCAACAGATACTTTGTAACAGTGGAAAGCCTACATGATGGCACACAGTAAGAACATACCACCATGAGAATGAGGTGCTTGCTGGGTAGAAGTGTTACATACACAATAATTATATGCACCAATATGCCAAAGGAATCTGTGGCTTTCTCCTGTATTGAATGAAGCCGCTGTGCAAAGTATCGACGGAAAATACAACTCCATTCACTTTACATTGTTATGTCCGACTCTTCCTGTTTCTATCAAACCGTGTGAGGTCTCCCACATGATTTATTTTTTGGGTTACTATAGAATACCACAGTACATACTATAGTAAACTGTATAATACTATACACTGTAGTATCCCTTGATCACGTGTCGCACTTACTATAGAATTCTGCAGTATACTGTAGAATACTATAGTAAATACATTTCCTGGTTGCTAAAATTAGAATAGTTCACCTAATTTCAGTTTGTGACAAAACAAGCAAGTATAGTGTAGAGAATCATTGTAGCATCTAAACTGCTGTGAAATATATTATAAATATTGTATTCCAGCTGTCTGAAGCTGCTGTACAAAACCGAAAGTAAAAGACGCAAAAAACGAAACTTAAGAATGGGAAGCCTAGAAAGTGTGCACGTAGAACAGATCTACCTCTTCTTAGACTTGCTTTCAATGAGAATGACAGATCTATAACACAAATGTCTATGTGAATTTGGCCAGGTCACCCCAAAAGTTACATAATGCCGCTTTAATTTGCATATACCCTGCCCAAAATCTTCCTTCAAACAAGCTCAGTATTATAGTTAAACTGAGAAGCTGAGAGAGCCCCATCTGTGAAAGGAAAGGGTGGAGAATGCAATATAGAGAGAGAGGATGACAGGTAACAGGAAGATATCTGAGAAGCAGCTCATAAAGGGGCAGCAGTCAAACGCGTACCCAGTACCCACGGCAGCAGACATTCAACAATGACAGATAGGCTACTATAATGTTACAAAGTAAATCAAATCAATCAAATGTATTTTATAAAGCCCTTTTTACATCAACAGTTGTCACAAGGTGCTTATACAGAAACTGGGCCTAAAATACCAAAGAGCTCGCACTGCAGACGTAGAAGCACGGCGGCTAGGAAAATCCACCTAGAAAGGGCAGGAACCTAGGAAGAACCCTAGAGAGGAACAAGGCTCTAAAGGGTTGGCTAGGCCTCTTCGGGCTAAAACAAGCTAAATGAAATACCAAACATTAAGCCACTACATAAAGTTAAATGAATAGTGATCTCCTACAAGAGGACAGATGTATCAATGAGCAAAACAGATCCAGTTGTGAAGGAAAATATGAGATGTTTAAAATGAAAAAGGTCAGGTCACATATCTCCTCTCCATCGCACGACCTCAAATAGCGGGTATTGTAGCTGGTCTTATCCAGAATGATGGGCGCAGTGGCTGGTGGTGGCTCAAAAGGGCTGGGTTTTGATGAATAAATCAATTGGAGGTATGACGAGTGCTTGGCCACTCACTGGTTCTGTAGGTTACTGACGGTCTTTGCATTGTCATCAACTCCAACTCGACGGGGAGCACAGAATATTCTCATCCTAGTCCATTGTGGATTGATACTACAGTTTATTAAATAGCATAGGCTGCTGTAGGTACAAACAGTACAACAACAAAAAACATCTAGTGTTTGCTTAATATTTTTGGAGTCTTGACAGTCAACATTGTTGAAATAGGTCTTTATGAATTGCACTTTCCTCAAATAAAAATACTAGTCTCCCGTAAATTGTATTGTGCGAGACACATCTTCCATTGATGTGGTGTTATAGGCCAGAATCATTTGAATATGTTTGGTGGAGCGTGTCTTTGGTAACTGGACACGAGGCTGTCCTTTGGAAATGGGGATGGATACAAGCCGAATGGAGTTTGCACTGCAGGTAGGCTGATGTGAATAGAAGGTTTAGAGGCACAAATAGCACGTCGCATATGGGCAACGTGCATCACGGCTGGAAAGGCTGTGCTTCCGCTGTCAAAATCCATGCCATAACCAACCGCGTTACCGCTAAGACCAGCTTCTGGTTGGTCTTAAAGATCTCCACCGGCGCTGCCTGAACTTGGCACACATTTCTAAGGACATACCTCAGATATCGCCACCCCTCCCACCTCAGCGAGCTCATATAAGACGGGTAAACTGCCAATCCTGGCGCAACCGTTTGGGGAAAAAAAATTGCCAAGGAAAATTGCCAACGAGCGTGCATTCGGCACTTGTTTAAAGCCAGACAAAAATATAGCGCTCCATGACTTTGAATTGAATTACTTTCCTCGAGTGCAAAGTTAATCAAACTAGCCTATAAAACAGCCCGGAAATGACAAGCTGTTTCATTTGGGCTTCCTACGATGAAGTAGGCCTATTAAACATGGATCAAATGTATGAAGGACACCACAACACAACCTTTGTTTTGTGTCACTTGTTGTGAGTAGATGACAACAGGGATCAAATGAATAGACATGAATATGCAGGGCACATATGTTTTCAGTCAGTTTTCAATGGCATATGGATGAGGCACACAGAGAGAGCGAGAGAGGGGGAACAAGAGAAAACGAGAGAGCGATGGAAAGGATAAACAATGGTGAGGTGGGGTAAGGTGGGGTAAGGAGGGGTAAGGAGGGGTGGGGGGAACAGTAAAACAAAGAAGCACTCCTAAAATAAAACCGTTTGGACGGCTCCCGGAGATGAAGAGAAAAAAAGGTACACAGCGTGAGCGTGATTAAATACAATACTGACCTCGTTTCTATCTGCCACAGATAGAGGGGGGGGGGATCAGAAAGCAACATTTGAGAGGGACCTGAAATCGGGGGAAGATGAGGTATTTTGCCATGATTAATGAGGATTGGTGTGATGGGAGGCAAAGACAACAACATGGGTTTAGATGTCATGTCCTGAATAAAAGTGTGTGTGTGTGTCTCTCTCTCTCTCTCTCTCTCCCCCACTATGAGATCATGAGCCTTGCTACCTCACACGTCCCATAGTGTCCTTACACACACCGATGAAAGCTTTTAAAGGCTTCCCGTTTGAGCATGAGTGACCAGAACATTGTGTGCAATCGCTACTGTGGCGTTCCATTTCTTCCCCTTACTTTTTGGGGTTTGGGAGAGCTATGTTTAGCAACATACTGACAAAATCATCCCCATCCATGCATAATCATATTATGTTGGAGGCACTAAGAGCCGGCCGCAAGCTGGGGAAATGTAGCTTTTATGTCACCAGAGGAAGACGACAACACACAACTGCCATTTTCAGGGATTTTTCATATAAAAAGGACACAGAGCCAGAGAAGGATTGGCGAGAGGGGGAAGGGTGGAACTGGAGAGAAAAGAAGAGAACTGGAGAGGGATACTGAGAGAACTGGAGAGGGAGACTGAGAGAACTGGAGAGGGAGAAGGAGAGAACTGGAGAGGGAGACGGAGAGAACTGCAGAGGGAGACGGAGAGAACTGCAGAGGGAGACGGAGAGAACTGCAGAGGGAGAAGGAGAGAACTGCAGAGGGAGAAGGAGAGAACTGCAGAGGGAGAGGGAGACAGAACTGCAGAGGGAGACGGAGAGAACTGCAGAGGGGGAAGGGTGGAACTGAAGAGAGAACTGCAGAGGGGGAAGGGTGGAACTGAAGAGAGAAAAGAAGAGAACTGCAGAGGGAGACGGAGAGAACTGCAGAGGGAGACGGAGAGAACTGCAGAGGGAGAAGGAGAGAACTGCAGAGGGAGAAGGAGAGAACTGCAGAGGGAGAAGGAGAGAACTGCAGAGGGAGACGGAGAGAACTGCAGAGGGAGAAGGAGAGAACTGCAGAGGGAGACGGAGAGAACTGCAGAGGGAGAAGGAGAGAACTGCAGAGGGAGAAGGAGAGAACTGCAGAGGGAGAAGGAGAGAACTGCAGAGGGAGAAGGAGAGAACTGCAGAGGGAGAAGGAGAGAACTGCAGAGGGAGACGGAGAGAACTGCAGAGGGAGAAGGAGAGAACTGCAGAGGGAGACGGAGAGAACTGCAGAGGGAGAAGGAGAGAACTGCAGAGGGAGAAGGAGAGAACTGCAGAGGGAGAAGGAGAGAACTGCAGAGGGAGAAGGAGAGAACTGCAGAGGGAGACGGAGAGAACTGGAGAGGGAGATGGAGAGAACTGCAGAGGGAGACGGAGTGAACTGCAGAGGGAGACGGAGTGAACTGCAGAGGGAGAGGGAGAAAGAGAAAGATGAATAGGGTAAATCCATTTGTAATTGCCAGTGGATTTGCTTTCTATGCCTCCATTCGGAGAGGATCATGATGGCCAAATGCAAATGATTCCACCCGGCAAACAATATTAGGTTTGCAACGGATCCCATTCATTTTGCTGTGGTGGTGGGGCTGGTTGCCTGCGTGGCTATAGGGCGGTGGCGGTGATAGATGGAAGTCTGAACTTTAATCAGAATGGCGCCCGGAGCATTTTCAGGGAGGTAAACAGGTTAATCAGTCAACCCCCCCCCCCCACATCATGTGACCATTTCTGACACCGGCGAGCGATTCATCTCTTTCCCATCAGCGCCTTCGCTGAGGAACCCCCCTCCTCCACCAGTCCCCCCTATGCCGCAGGTTGACGTTTGTCATGAATCTTGCTCTGGAGGCTGAACTGAGTGATTTCCGTTAGATGGGCCAGCTGCAAAGTCAAAATTGGCTGTATCGTAAAGATTTATGAAAACAAAAATGTGCTTTATGGTCTTAATTTAAGGTTACAGTTAGGCATTAGGGTTAGTAGTGTGGTTAAGGTTAGGTTTTAAATCAGATTTTATGACTTTGTGGCTGTGCCAGCTAGTGACCACTCTGCAGAGCTACCGCCAGTACATGAGTCGTCCCAATAAATGCCAGCCTGCCCCACTAGCCAACGCTGGGTAACAAATAAACAGAACCACCCCCACCTCTCTCTGTGCGCAACCATTCACTAATATAATGTACAGCATGGGTGGCGGGGGGGGGGGACACAAACACCATCCACTCTGTCACCGAAGCCAGTGAGGAACCCTCCATACCTTCACCAGTGTCCAATAGAAGTACATCCCTTGGACAATAAAGTTGTTAAATTCAAAGCAACAATGCTCCCCAGAACATCGTGCCACTCCACCAGAGCCTGACAGACATATTGGACCATTAACAACATAGCATCTAGGACAGAACAGCCAGAACAGCTTTGCTCAGAGAGGGCCTTGGGAAGACGCTGAATTAGTGGTATGATCTTAGCCCAAAATGCATTTTAGTGCCATTTTGGGGGACTGAGCAAGCAGTGTGTGTGTGTATGTGAGCAGTGTTTTGGGAGACAGCCGCAGACTTGCTGGAGTAATCAACGGCTCTACGGCAGCCAAGGTCAACTTCACAAGCGGTCGACACTCATTTACGAGGTCGTGTCGACCACTGTCCAGGCCCGGGAGAGTGGGACAACGGAGCTCCGCGTCACTAGGGTTGTTATTGTCATACTATTTACACGGTTGGCTGAAAAAAAACAAGAAACAAATGTCGCACCGCCCAACGCTGTTCATTGATTGGGTGAAGAGTAGGAAACTACTGTGGTGTGGCACGAACTGTACTGTTGGTTCATATTTGCTCAGGATGTTGCAGAAGGATATGGCTGTTGTGCAATATGTCTTGAGTTAGGAAATTGGCTTTATAGGGGGCCCTGGTCGAAGGGAGGGTGGAGGGGGGAGAGTGGGCAGAGCTCTGGCGCCTTATGTGATGTCTTTGTTTTTCTCTGTACTCCAGAGTTCTTCGTAGAAACGATAACTCCCCACACACACACACAGTATTACCTCCAACACTTTTTTTCTTATCTGTGTGTGAGCCCTCTATACTGTATATGCACTCCAAGCTAGTATAGGCTATATGTGCAGCCTTCTTCAGTCTCATTACAGGGTTGAAACAATGCTCGAAAAACTAAATCCTCCTTTTGATCTAATTAGCACTATGCGTGTCACACCACCGCCTCAGAGAAAACGCCAACGGACTTCTCAGTCACAGATCGGTGCCTGACTCAACGTGGCAGAGGACAGGAGGGGAGGCGACCAACACCGCCACTGAAAACATTTTTGTTAGTCGTCCAAGAGACGCACGCGTGTGTGGTAGGAGGAGGGATAAAGGACAGAAGTGCTGGGCCTGGGAGGCGCGCATTCAAATCAAATTACATTTGACTTTGTTCAGTTGCATTGAGGGGCGGTACAGACAATCTATTCTCGTGGGGGTTTCGCCCTCCCACGTGGGAGCGCTCTCACTCACTCCTATATCCTCCTAACCTGCACTTGTTTCTGCCTGTTTCTATCCATCTCGGTCCACTCACTATTTCTCTCCCACTCTCTTCTTCCTTCTCATTGTGATGGTGGTCAGAGGAAGCCGTGGACCAGTCTGGACACACACACACACACACACACACACACTTCTCAGCATTCGAGGAATTGCCAGGGAATCTAAATATGGGTGTCATGTTCACGTCGATATTAGGTTCATTGTCTACTACAACTGAGTCTGAACCAGATGTGCAGCTTTTGTATCTCCTTGACACATACGGCAAATGCAAAGTGAATATAGGATGAGCACAGGTAGGTAGACATGATGATATAGTGGACAGCTTCAAATATGTATATCTCTGGTCTGGTGCATTTCAAGCAGGACTGTCAGTGCTGCAGGCCTGCTGAAAGTGATTCCAGAGAAGGAGGGAGGGAGGGACAGAAGGAGAGGGAGACAGCCATCTGTCAGTGGTTATGGATGAATCTGTCTCGACACCACCGGAGAAGCCCCCCGTCCCCCGTCCCCCAACCCATCTGCACCAACCCCCCACATCTCCACACAGAGACAGAGCGAGAGAGAGACAGAGAGAGAGAGAGAAAGGGCGGGACAGATGAAGAGAGAGGGAGAGATACACTGTAGTCAGAAACAGTAGGTAAGGAGGGAGGCAGAGCGGAATAGAGAGACAGATCGATCTCAAACGAGAGAGAAATAAGATGGGGGGAAAGGGAAGAAAGAAATAGAGATGGACAGCCAGCAACTGGGCGAGGATGCCTTTTCCCAACCTCCATTTGCACAAAACTTTCATTACCACCAATTTAGGCTGGGAGCCATATCTGTGCTGCCATTAGGGCTGGCCCACATAAATCAGTCCAATCTTCCTCGCGGGCCCTTAAATTACACCTCCGAGTTGGTTATTAAAATGTGTCGCCTGTCTCACAACACCCAGCGCGGCTGGAGATTGGACAGGGGCCCCAGACAAATCTGTTTCAGGGGGAGAGAAAAAGAGGGAGGCCTCGTCTACCAGCCAGCCCACACATAACAGGGGGAAGAAGAGAAAAATATGCCGGCTCAGACAAGCAAATCAGAGTAGCGGGATAGGAGCCTATCATCTGGATTGATTTATACACTCCTGTCGATCTGGTTCAGTCTGGCTCGCAGCTCCCTCACCTCCTTCTCCTCACCCCCCTCCCTCACCTCTAGAGAGTACTTCTACCCCCCACCCCCATTCCCAATTCCATTACCATCAACACCCCCCAGCCCCCCTCCCCGCCCCCATCACGTCGAAACGCAGCCTCAACGCCTCCCCTCGCCACACTCAATCAAACCCACGGCCAGATAAGACCCGTGATGAATGGCCTAATTGAAGGGAGCGCTGGGTAATGTTGCGTCGCTCCGGGTTTGGAGGCGAGAGCCGAGGGTGATTAGCCTGTAGGATTTATTGTTATTGCTGTGTTATTAAATAATACAGACACGTCTGGGTGGGTTAACACTGGCAGACAGAGCCCTGTAGACGGACAGGCAGACAGAGCCCTGTAGACGGACAGGCAGACAGAGCCCTGTAGACGGACAGGCAGACAGAGCCCTGTAGACGGACAGGCAGACAGAGCCCTGTAGACGGACAGGCAGACAGAGCCCTGTAGACGGACAGGCAGACAGAGCCCTGTAGACGGACAGGCAGACAGAGCCCTGTAGACGGACAGGCAGACAGAGCCCTGTAGACGGACAGGCAGACAGAGCCCTGTAGACGGACAGGCAGACAGAGCCCTGTAGACGGACAGGCAGACAGAGCCCTGTAGACGGACAGGCAGACAGAGCCCTGTAGACGGACAGGCAGACAGAGCCCAGGCAGACAGAGCCCTGTAGACGGACAGGCAGACAGAGCCCTGTAGACGGACAGGCAGACAGAGCCCTGTAGACGGACAGGCAGACAGAGCCCTGTAGACGGACAGACAAGCTCACACCTCAGCACCTTTTTTCTTCCGGATTTCATTGAAATCTTGGTAGTCCTGACAACGCAGTAATCGGCCTCCACTTCAAAACACACACACACAGGCAATGAGAGGACATTTCCACTTAAAATGTGTTCGACAAGAAACACAGTGATCTATAATTCATGGTCATGAAATGTGGCTTTTCCCCTCCTACCCCCTTCCTGCTTTCAGCTCGGAGACATGAAGCACAGTGTTTTTCTGGCGTGGAGTAGGCTTCAACAACATCCACGGGCAGAGAGAAATCCCTGTGGAACAGGGGGGTTTCGGCTGCAAATGGGATGATATCATTAGGTTTTCTGCACAAAATAGTCGGAAACGGTCTCAACCTTTCACATGTCAAAATGATCGCGCCTCAACAGGATCCATGGAGCCCAGACTGCTCGGGATCTAATACGCGATGCGAGTTCAATTTGAAGAGGAGATATGTCGACCTCAGGCGTATTTCTCAGTCGTAGATGCATCTGATTATCTTAACATTGGCCTGCCTGTAAAATGCTTGTTCTTGTGGTCTAAGTTGATCTTCACGGGTCCGGACTTGTGGCAAATGGGAAGATGATTCCACTTAAGGGGAAGCCAGAGGCAAGGTGTACTGGTATATTATGTAAAGCAAATCTCTTGGCGTTCAACGGTGGCAAACACAGGTCACGTTAAGAGTTGTCGTACATCGGCACAACATCCAAAAAGGACGTGGAAAATCTAAATCTACCTGCGTACCATTTTCCTGTACAAACGGTGAGCATGTATTCTGTCCTCTCGTGTGACACGCGATCGGCAGGAACCAGAAACAAAGCGCTGCTAAATATAAGCGCTTGCTTGTCCTCGCCACAGTGTTGACATTCAAACAAAGAACAGGCACGTACCTATGCCATTTTCCATCTGACCCTCCGCCACAGTGAGACTACAGCTTCCTCTTCAAATGAACACCGACAGTGCATGTACACACACTCCAATGACCGCGTGAAAGCACACTACCACAGAAACTATAGGGAGAGAGTAAGTGTACACACACACACACACACACACACACACAGCAATCATGTCACACGCACAGCAATCCAAAACTAACCACAAGTGTATACAACATTCCCCTTAAGGAGTAGCTTTCACTACCAGTAGGACACAGTGCAGTGTTTGTGATAATGAGTGATACGGTAAGATGGAGTCGACTCTCTCGTGTGTGTGTGTGTGTGTGTGTGTGCGTGCGTGCGTGCGTGCGTGCGTGCGCGTGTGTGTGTGCGCCTGCCTACCGGTGATCTCCTCTTCCCTGCTCTAATGACAGTGCTCAGACTGATGGAGTGGGCTACTCACCGGCCAACTGTGCTTCCGGGTGGATGGCAGGTGGCCTCGATAGCTTGGGTACCCCTCTTCTGTGAGAGAGAGAGAGAGAGAAAACTACGCAGAAAAAAATTGAGAGAGCAAGCAATAGTGAGAGAAAGAGGGAGTAAAAGAGAGAGTAAAAGAGAGAGAAGAAGCGTGTGGGGGAAAAAAGGAAAAGACAGAGAGAGGGAGAGAGAGAGACATAAAGAGAGGGACAAAAGGAAAAGAGAGACATAAAGAGAGGGACAAAAGGAAAAGGACATTAGCTTAAATGAAGTTTATTAGCCGTATTAGTCAGGGAGGGCTGGAGCTGTCCCCCCCACCACCACCACTCCTACCCCTAGGCTCCCAGGTCTCCTTGCAGTCTCCCCCACAAATGACAGCCATTTGAGTCTGGCTCAGCTGGGAGGGTCAGCCATGACGGAATCCATTACATTACAGCTTACTCACTCACTATACCACACTTAATTTGGTTTCCTAATGGTCACTCACACTGACAAACGTTGCTACTGTAACAACGTTAGGACGCAGTGCTTTAAATTCATAGGATACAGGCGGAGATACAGGCGGAGAGCCCTACAAAGCCTTCACTCACTGGCAATGTGTTTTGCCTTGCAACTAAGTATTCATTAGGGTACACCGTAGCGAAAACACTTCCTAAATGTACAAGTTCATGTTGTCCCTGCCTGTTTTGGTCCATTTTCTTCCGTTTTGTACCTAATGAATATGACCATGGACTCATGGCTTCAGCCATGTCGTAAAGGCCCAGTCTTGAATACAGGGAGAGGAGATGCAGTCCCATGTATTGTACCCACAGCTGCCTGTGTCCTCCAAACAAGTGACAGATATGGGGTGGAGTGAGAGGGAAAGAGGGGGAGGATAAAACAGGATAAGTTCCATTTTTCATCCCTCCCATCACGTCTGAAGGCAAGCTGAGCCACTAATGTCCATTGTGTCTGGTGAGGAGGGCCCGACTAAATGTGTGTCTGGCACAAGTGTGTGTGAGTAAACCTATCTTACTACAGTATGTCTATGGATGTGAGTGTGTGTGTGTATGACATGAAAACATATGGGTGTGTGTGTGTGTGTGTGTGTGTATACATAGTGATTGACTGATGTGTCTGTGTGTGTGTGCGCATGCTTGCGTGTGTGTGATCAACTGATGCGTGTGATAGAGAAAGGGTAGGTCATGGCAGTAGCCCCACAGCCACCAGACAGACAGGCCCCACCAGCCCAGCTGGTTCATGATATCCATTATGATTTACGTGCCAAGAGGAGCCCGCCGCCGAACAAAGACACACACAGAGAGTGAGTGTGTGTGTGTGCGTGAGAGAGAGAGAGCTTCCACTGTTTCATATTTCCCCTCCTGTCCATCCATTCATCCCTCCTTCATTTCTCCTTTTCCTCCTCTCTTGACCAGGCTGGTTGTTCCTGCCTCTAAGAGTGCAGGCGGTGGGCCGTTTTCCGTTTGCAACTAGAGAGGGCATTTTTGGATTCTGCACATGTCAAATCAAACCGCTCAGTTCTACAAAGGCCTCGATCGGCACTACAGACAGAGCAACGGTAACGATCGTGCTGCATCTGAAATAAAGACATGGCCAGTTGGATTGATTGGTAGCCCAGCAGCCCTGCAGAACAGTAATGTGCCAGAACTAGAAAGTGATTTGTTCAATGTTATCAGTTAGATGGTTTGTTTGTCCGCTGAAAACCGAGGCAGCTGTCAAACACACTGTAGACACATTATAACCTTTGGCTCTGGGAATGATGCTCATTTTCTTTTTATTGGCTAGCTACGCACTCCTATTGGCTAGCTACGCATACTTAATGACTGACTTGGCATTCTGATAGGCTAGCTACGCATACTTAATGACTGACTTGGCATTCTGATAGGCTAGCTACACGTTCACTCGTTGCTGATAACACAACAAAGCACAATGAATGAAAGATCAGACCAGATATGATGCATGTAACCTGGCAGTGGAGGATTTAGATAAAAAGAGGAGGTTATACTTGTTTTATCATTCAGTTCTTTATGATTTGTTTCTTTATGAGGCTTCAGCAGCATAACCGTCGAACGCCCTTCTCTCACTCACTCACTCACTCGGTGGGAAACAATGGAGGGATTCTCATGAAGCTGGGATTTAAAGAGTATTCATGGGCCGCCAACAGAATTAGAGGGCCAAATGCCAAGGAGCAGATCGGGGTCCTCTTCAGCTGGAGAGACAAACAACGAGGACACTTGACTTCAGGGAGCACAGGGTGACCAAAGAGAGATGGAGAGAGGGAGCACAGGGTGACCAAAGAGAGATGGAGAGAGGGAGCACAGGGTGACCAAAGAGAGATGGAGAGAGGGAGCACAGGGTGACCAAAGAGAGATGGAGAGAGGGAGCACAGGGTGACCAAAGAGAGATGGAGAGAGGAGCACAGGGTGACCAAAGAGAGATGGAGAGAGGGGGAGCACAGGGTGACCAAAGAGAGATGGAGAGAGGGAGCACAGGGTGACCAAAGAGAGATGGAGAGAGCGGAGACAGGGTGACCAAAGAGAGATGAAGGGAGCAGGGTGACCAAAGAGAGATGGAGAGAGGGAGCACAAAGGGTGATGGAGGGAGCACAGGGTGACCAAAGAGAGATGGAGAGAGGGATCACAGGGTGACCAAAGAGAGATGGAGAGAGGGAGCACAGGGTGACCAAAGAGAGATGGAGAGAGAGTGGTAGATAGAGGAGAGGAGAGGATGAAGAGCGAGAGAGATGGAGAGAGAGAGCACAGGTTGACCAAAGAGAGATGGAGAGAGAGCGGTAGATAGAGGAGAGGAGAGGATGAAGAGCGAGAGAGATGGAGAGAGGGAGCACAGGGTGATGGAGAGAGAGCGGTAGATAGAGGAGAGGAGAGGATGAAGAGCGAGAGAGATGGAGAGCACAGGTTGTGGGTAGATAGAGGAGAGAGGGAGAGGATGAAGAGCGAGAGAGATGGAGAGAGAGAGCACAGGTAGATAGAGGAGAGGAGAGGATGAAGAGCGAGAGAGATGGAGAGAGAGAGCACAGGTGATGACCAAAGAGAGATGGAGAGAGGAGTGGATAGATGAGAGAGATGGAGAGAGAGCACAGGGTGATGGAGCGAGAGAGATGGAGAGGATGAAGAGCACAGGAGTGACCAAAGCACAGATGGAGAGAGAGTGGTAGATAGAAGGAGAGGATGAAGAGCGAGAGAGATGGAGAGAGGGAGCACAGGGTGATGGAGCGAGAGCGGTAGATAGAGAGAGAGGATGAAGAGTGAGAGAGATGGGAGAGGGAGCACAGGGTGATGGAGCGAGAGCGGTAGATAAAGAGAGGATGAAGAGCGAGAGAGATGGAGAGAGGGAGCACAGGGTGATGGAGCGAGAGCGGTAGATAAAGGAGAGGATGAAGAGCGAGAGAGATGGAGAGAGGGAGCACAGGGTGATGGAGCGAGAGCGGTAGATAGAGGAGAGGAGAGGATGAAGAGCGAGAGAGATGGAGTGAGGGAGCACAGGGTGATGGAGCGAGAGCGGTAGATAGAGGAGAGGATGAAGAGCGAGAGAGATGAGAGAGGGAGCACAGGGTGATGGAGCGAGAGCGGTAGATAGAGGAGAGGATGAAGAGCGAGAGAGATGAGAGAGGGAGCACAGGGTGATGGAGCGAGAGCGGTAGATAGAGGAGAGGATGAAGAGCGAGAGAGATGGAGAGAGGGAGCACAGGGTGATGGAGCGAGAGCGGTAGATAGAGGAGAGGATGAAGAGCGAGAGAGATGGAGAGAGAGAGCACAGGGTGATGGAGCGAGAGCGGTAGATAGAGGAGAGGATGAAGAGCGAGAGAGATGGAGAGAGGGAGCACAGGGTGATGGAGCGAGAGCGGTAGATAGAGGAGAGGATGAAGAGCGAGAGAGATGAGAGAGGGAGCACAGGGTGATGGAGCGAGAGCGGTAGATAGAGGAGAGGAGAGGATGAAGAGCGAGAGAGATGGAGGGACACGTAGAAGGGAAGATAGAACCATAAAGAGCAGGGAGATGGAGAGATGAGGGGGCTAGGCAGTGGGCAAAGAGGGCCAGGAAAGCAGACACACTGAACATATGCCCGCCAGAAACAGACCTGGGCAGTGAACTGTGAAGGCCCCTCGTGTGAGCCTGCCTGCCTCTGGTCAGATACCGATACACCCCCCTCCTCAGACAGACACACACACACACACCCTAAGATACGTATTGCTATCATCAAATGCAATCAGCTCTACTTGTACTCCAGCCAGCATGCAGCCGGAGTGGCACTGAATAAAATACAGTATATCCTGTATTCTATTCTACAGTATTTTAGTCAATGCCACTCCGACATGGCTCAATTTAATATTTATACATTTCTTAATTCCATTATTTTACTTTTAGATTGGTTAGATATTACTGCACTGTTGGAGCTAGGAACACAAGCACTTCGCTACACCCACAATAACATCTGCTAAATATGTGCATGTGACCAATAAAATTTGATTTGAGTCATCCATCCATGATACTCCCTGGGGAGAGGAGGAATGGAGGGTCACACACACACACGGACATGTCCCCAACTCTTCGTAGTGACCTAGATCCTTAGGCCACTGCTGACCACTGACCCCTGACCACAGAGAAAATTTGACAAACACAGTAAAATACATGCCAGACTCAATTAATCCAACTAGTCTAATTCTGTCCAAACAACAAGCAACACAATGCTGAACTGAAGCCTCAAAACAGGCCAAAGAGCCCAATGAAGATCAGATGGGTGAAAAAAACATTGATTTTACAGATGGTTGAATCCCCGTTGATGTAGCTCACTTAGCATACTGTCCACACCACCAGGGGAACAATAACATTGGTCTTTGGGTTTCTGAGACAAACCTCCAAACGTTCTCTTACAGTAAACATTATTCCTCAGTCAAACCACCAAATTGGGTTCAACAATACCTCAGTAAACTTTGACGAGTAGAACGCTATGCCGCACTGCCAGGGCCAATCACTGTACGGCCCAGGTGGTTCTTGTTGACTCGGCAAACTCCTCGGAGGGGTGCCGTGCCAGAGGAAATTGGCTCATCCACGGCTCGTTTATTGCGCTAGCGAGCACCGCCGGGCTAGCGGAGGCCCTCTGAACCAATACCCGTTTTGTCTCTTAGCTCTGGCTCGAGGAACCTTTCAGGAGCCAGTTATCCAGCCGCGTCAGAGCAGCTGGGAGCCCTGGGAGCAGTGTTGGAGGAGAGGATCCCATCCAAGGCACAATTAAAGACACCCTTTTTCCATTTGCCTAGCTTCTAGTCTAGAGCCTAGCTAGCAATAGCCCCCATTGTATATAACCATCTGGGGCTAATAGGGGGCTCAGCTTCCTTCCACTGAAGAGGACTTCCTCTAATGAAGAGGGTCTTGATGGTGTTAATTAAAACCACCATCTTGGACAATAGAGGCTCTTTGTCCTGTGAAAACTGTGGGAGATGGTCCCATGAACCCATCAGGGCTCCGTACTCAAAAAGAGTCTCAGGGCAGGACTGCAGATCTAGGATGCGTTTTCATTATGAGCCAAAAGGCTTATCTGATCCTAGATCAGCACTCTTACACTGAGAAGCTAATACGGGCCCAGGTGTAAAGCTTCATTGGTCCATGGGGATGAGTGCCCCCTACTTGCCCATCTCCCCAAACAGCAACTTTTCTATTCAGGCAAGCCCCAAACTGAAGTAGTAACCCCTCCTTAGTTTCAACTGTCAAGCAGCGTCTGAAGATAGTTATCCTCAACATAATCTGCACCCCAATTTCTGCCTGAGCACCTCCCTCCCTCCTCTGCTAAGCTAACTAATCAGCAGAGATATTCATCATCATCTTGGCTGTGTGTGTGTGTGTGTGTGTGTGCGCGCGCATTTTGGTGGTAATTTGGCCTGCGTTATTACTTCTCTTCTCCCTGTGTGTCAGTGTTAATGCTGCAAACCCAGTGGGGAGCTGCAGCGAGAGAGAGGAACAGCAAGAAAGAGAGAGAAAAAGAAAAGGAGAGAGCCCCCGGCTAGCCCATTAAAGGGAGGCCTTCTCCTCAATTAAAGGGAGGCCTTCTCCTCAATTAAAGGGAGGCCTTCTCCTCAATTAAAGGGAGGCCTTCTCCGCATTTCGAGAGAGGCACTGCCAGGGCCACACTGCTGCACTGCAACCATAGAAACTAATATAAACACAGCAAAAAAAGAAACGTCCCTTTTTCAGCTCCCCGTCTTTCAAAGATAGTTTGTAAAAATCCAAATACCTTCACAGATCTTCATTGTAAAGGGATTCCAACACTATTTCCCAATGCTTGTTCAATGAGCCATAAACAATTAATGAACATGCACCTGTGGAACGGGTCGTTAAGACACTAACACCAAAAGAAAGATGCCCAGGGTCCCTGCTCATCTGCGTGAACGTGCCTTAGGCATGCTGCAAGGAGGCATGAGGACTGCAATTTATTGCCCTGGCCACATCTGCAATGTCTGTACTGTGAGACGCCTAAGACAGCGCTACAGGGAGACAGGACAGACAGCTGATTGTCCTCGCAGTGGCAGACCATGTGTAACAACACCTGCATAGGATCGGTACAGCCAAACATCACACCTGCGGGACAGGTACAGGATGGCAACAACAACTGCCCGAGTTACACCAGGAAAGCACAGTCCTTCCATCAGTGCTCAGACTGTACGCAATAGGCTGACAGAGGCTGGACTGAGGACTTGTAGCCTGTTGTAAGGCAGGTCCTCACCAGACATCACAGGCAACAACGTCGCCTATGGGCACAAACCCACCGTTGCTGGACCAGACAGGACTGGCAAAAACTGCTCTTCACTGATGAGTCGCGGATTTGTCTCACCAGGGGTGATCGTCGGATTCGCGTTTATCGTCGAAGGAATGAGCATTACACCGAGGCCTGTACTCTGGAGCAGGATCGATTTGGAGGTGGAGGGTCCGTCATGGTCTGGGGCGGTGGGTCACAGCATCATCGGACTGAGCTTGTTGTCATTGCAGGCAATCTCAACGCTGTGCGTTACAGGGAAGACATCCTCCTCCCTCATGTGGTACCCTTCCTGCAGGCTCATCCTGACATGACCCTCTAGCATGACAATGCCACCAGCCATACTGCTCGTTCTGTGCATGATTTCCTGCAAGACAGGAATGTCAGTGTTCTGCCATGGCCAGCGATGAGCCCGGATCTCAATCCCATTGAGCACGTCTGGGACCTGACGGATCGGAGGGTGAGGGTTGGGGCCAATTCCCCCCAGAAATGTCCGGGAACTTGCAGGTGCTTTGGTGGAAGAGTGGGGTAACATCTCACAGCAAGAACTGGCAAATATGGTGCAATTCATGAGGAGGAGATGCACTGCAGTACTTAAGGCAGCTGGTGGCCACACCAGACACGGACTTTTGATTTTAACCCCCCCCCTTTGTTCAGGGACACATTATTCCATTTCTGTTAGTCACATGTCTGTGGAACTTGTTCAGTTTATGTCTGTTGTTGAATCTTGTTATGTTCATGCAAATATTTACACATGTTAAGTTTGCTGAAAATAAAACGCAGTTGACAGTGAAAAGGACATTTCTTTTTTGCAATGGTCCACAATGAATTCAGCTGTTTTTCCTCCTCTTAAATCTCAAGCCTCTACCTGTTTTATCCTCTTAATGCCCCACCATGGCTCTCTACTACTACTGTACTACCGTTCTCCTCTTCCTTCCATGGACTGATCTCTCCTCCCTCCCGCTTCTTTCTACTCTCATCCCTCCTTCCATTTCCCTCCTCCTCTCACCTTCTTCCCTCTCCTTGACCTCCTCCCTCTCCTTGACCTCCTCCCTCTCCTCCTTCCTGTCCTCCATCACAGGGCCCGCCATTTACTGCAGTAGTTCTGATTTAATGCTCCCACTGACAATTTATGCAGCAGCCGCCAGAGAAAGGCACATTAGGCCCCACTGTACACCCAACGTTATGGATCGGCCTATAAATAGCCACGCGAGTCATGTAAAAGCCTTTCATTACATAGAGAGACATGTCACGATCGATAGCCGCTAAATCTGTTTACTAACTGTGCCGGCCTTACAAATACGTTTTTTTCCCAGACAGATAGCAGAGTAGTTTAATTTTTTTCTGTGGAATAGGACAAAAATATGGTTTGAAGTCTAAGTGCCGTATGTATGGCAAGCAATGCAAGCACAAAGGGCGGAAAGAGAAAATTATGGTAGATGATGGTAAGATGGAAATGTGTGTATGGGGTTTGTACGGATCTGCTGTGATTAAACACAGGCTCTGTAGCCTATTACCGTAGGTTACGATAAGCTTTCACACAAATACAGTAATCACACGCAACACACATGCTTTGTTCTGCTGAAACAACTGAACAGACCCAACTCCTTAGGACTCACTGGTAAAACTGGAATCACTTGGCATCCCCCTAAAAACGTGCAGCTGAGAGAGACCAGGGGGAGACCAGGGGATCATTTCTCTCCCCGTCAGCTCCCCCCACAACTCCCTCCCTCCCTCCCTCCTCCCAGCCCCGTGGAGATGTGGATGCTTCGCAGGACAATTACCGGGTGACACTTCATCATGGGCCGCGCGACAGGCGCTGACGGGTCCTCGTCCAAACAAATGATGCCGGGGTCGAGGTTGTCGGAGCCTCCCAGCTCCGAGGCTGCAGCGCCGCAGCCACATTACAACTTTACTAGGTCTGTTGAAAAACTAAACATTAAACAGACCCCCTCTCAGGCAGACCAACACACTCACCCCCTTGCCCATTGATCAGTGGGGAGGGGGCTCCCTCCCAAGTAGACGGAGATCTCTTCAACCCCCCAAAGATAAAGGGGTTAAACGCCAGTTTTAGAAAAGACAGCTCGACAAATCTTGCATCTGATGAGCCCACTGATTTTGGTGCATGTTACTGGAATGGGACAGAGATTGGGTCCATTTATATGAAGATGGGCTATTCATTGAGCTTTTGGCAGCGTTGTTGTAGTAAATACACTGTAAATACACTGTAAATACACTGTAAATACACTGTAAATACACTTCCTCGCATTGATAGAGGCTTGGTTAAAGCACAGCTAAGTATAGAATTAAAGTAGGTCAAAGGCAGAGACAACTAAAAAAAACAGATATAGTTTAAATAGATCCTTGATTTCTTATCGTAACACTGAAAATGAACCGTTGGGAAACTGTGGAGAACCTCAAGCACTCCCTAAGCCACTCAACACCCCCAGCATATTAATATAGGGGTTTCTATGATCGCAGCATGAGAAGTCTGGAAAGAACCAGAGAAAAAGACAACTAACGCAGGAATAAAACTGCTATAGGAAAACAATACACCTCTGGTCCCCTGACACAATCAGCTCTACACGCATAGAACAGAGAGAGGAGAGAGAAACGATGAGAGCGGAAAGAAATGTACATAAAATAGAATAGAAAACGGAGCACACGTTGCATTGTGACAGTATCGGCAGCTGGAGTCAATTCCATTCTCAGTTGAATGACACATGGAATCCATTATTAAGAGTAGAGTTAAATTCCTGAATTGACTGACATTCCTGAATTGACCCTCGACTCAGCTATAGACTACACGACACAATTTCGAGGACTTGCTTATCTAACCCACTCATTTCAAAAGAAAGACCGTTGAAAACCAAAACAAACTACTCCATTTTAAATGTAAGCACAATAGCAAGCACTTCTCTCGGACTGTTGTGTGGCAGTCTATTCATCTGTTATCACATTCTCTGCATTCATATTACCAACGCTCTCTCTATCGACATCCTGCAGTGATGAATGTGTTCATTTTCCCCCTTCTAGAAACCAATGTGGACATCTAAGATAAATAAGGAGGGGGGTTGTAAAAAAATGTTTTTAAATTAAAAAAACAGCAGTGGAGTGATGCTTCATGTTGGAAAGGCCCTTGAGAGGCGCATTCAATCTTTCATTCGATACACACCATCGCCGGGTGTACGCCATCATTAGGGAGGACACTTCCCTGTTTATTTATCATCAACGAGACTCGCGCCTGACAGCTTCCTGTAAACAACCACTCAGTAAGTTTTTTGTTTTTTTTAAAACCCTTATTTAACCAGGTAAGTTGATTTGAGAACACATTCTAATTCACAGCAACAACCTGGAGAATAGTCACAGAGGAGAGGAGGGATGAATGAGCCAATTGGAAGCTGGGGATGATTAGGTGGCCATGATGGCCAGATTGGGAATTTAGCCAGGACACCAGAGTTAACACCTCTACTCTTACGATAAGTGCCATGGGATCTTTAGTGACCACAGAGAGTCCGGACACCCGTTTAACGTCTCATCTGAAAGACGGCACCGTACACAGGGCAATGTCGCCAATCACTGCCCTAGGATATATTCTTTAGACCAGAGGAAAGAGTGCCTCCTACTGGCCCTCCAACACAACTTCCAGCAGCATCTGGTCTCCCATCCAGGGACTGACCAGGACCAATCCTGCTTAGCTTCAGAGGCAAGTCAGCAGTGAGATGCAGGGTGGTATGCTGCTGGCATAAGTATGGGTAAGTACCATTGATAATGTGTATAATACAAAGTATGCATGTGTATGTATGTCTTGAGCACTGATAAAGCACTGGGCTTTCCATGTAGGTTCATGGTTTAACCAACTATTTTGCACTCAAACAATGGACAAAAAGGCTACTGAATATGAATGGAGTCATGTTACAGGCTGTATCACATCCGGGCGTGATTGGGAGTCCCATAGGGCGGCGCACAATTGGCCCAGCATCGTCTGCCAGCGTCGTCCGGGTTTGGCTGGGGGAGGCCGTCATTGTAAATAACTATTTGGTCTTAACTGCCTTGCCTAGTGAAATAAAGGTTCAATACCTGGGATGACATGTTTACAGCCTGATGGATTTCCATTAGATCTGATGTATTTGTGATGACATTAGGTGAGCTACTACTACCAACAAGTACTACAACTGAATTTGTTTGAGTGCAACTCCATCTCTGTCTTTTGACAACATTAATCTTCAGATGACCACATGAATCAAGCTAAGGTCAGAGGGTCAGAGGTTAAGTGACCTCCTTGGTCATTTGGACAATCATTCGCTATCCTAAAGACTTGGGGATGCATCAATAGACACTGAAACTTCAAAACGCCTTTGGAGTGAAGTACCACTGTGTGATGAAGAACAATGGGAGCAGATAAGATTCCTCTCAACAGTGTGTTTTTATTCCGGCGGAAGGGAGGGAGGGATGGTGGGATGAGCTCCCCTGCTCCTCTGAGGCTGTTTGAAGTGGAGCGGTTGGGTTTATCTTCTTCGGATGGTGGGAGGGCGTGTGTGTGTGTACGCTCGTGCACTTGTGCGTGTGTGTGTGTGTGTGTGCGCGCCCATTACTGTGCATGCTGTGCGTGTGTGTTCGTGAGAGAGAAAGAGAGAGAGAGAGAGAGCTGGTCAGACTAAAGCAGGTGGGGGTCTGGGATGTGGACGAATAACCCGGGAGAAGACAAATGGCTTTAGCAGGAGGGCCGGTGACATTTATGTGGTTTCATGTGGTAATGGACAATGACCCCTGGGGGTCAGGGTGCCAATAAGGCAGAGGCCCATTCCAGCACAACCCTGAAACCTGAGCCAATCCAAAACAGGCCTCTGACTGTCTCACACACACACACACACAGGGAGGAAGATGGTATCCATCACAGTGCATTCCTCACCTCGGACCACCTATGTTGGGTGCCAAAAACACCCAGGATGGGTAGTGTGTGTGTTGTTAAGAGGCTCCCTGCCCTGTGTTCACTCAAGGCTCATGAGAGGAGAGGCTACTTCATACTGTTGGTGACAGCTTTGTGGTAATAATGTACCGAGCCCCTGCTACTGCAAGTGGTACGCTCAGTCAAGTGAGACTTTGCCTGGGAGGAGACACATACAGAGACTCCTCGGCAGCTAATGAGACAACTGGGAGAATGAGAATGAGAGAGAATGAGAGAGAGAGAGCGACTGAGCCGACTTTCAGGGTTTGGGAACAGGGGAGGGAGGCAGAGGGTGACCTGGATGGCTGCCAAGAAACAGAAGAGGCAGAACGAGAGGGGAAGGGAGGGAAGGAGGGTACACCTCTAGCCATGGTAGCAGCGGGTGGTTATGCAATGTACACAAAACAGAGGAGGGCTGCGATCAAAGGCACCAGGTGCATACATAACAAAAATCTGACACTACCGCAAGAAAAACGACACGGGGAAGAAAATGCACCGGGGAAAAAAGGAACAGAACAGACACCCTCTGGGGAAAAGACGGAAAAAGCTCAGTGCCGAAGACACATCAGTGGAGATTTAGAACAGAGGGATGAGATCGATAGAATGGATAAAAACAACTGAAACGGTCGTAGCTTCAGCTCTGGCTGTATAGTCATCTGTTCAGCCAAGCAGAGGCACATGGGAAGGTAAAGTGGTGACGATGAGTAAATACTTAAAACATCAAGACACCGAACAAACCGAGAGAGAGAGGGAGAGACACACAGAGAGAGAGACAGACAGAGACACAGACAGAGAGAGAGAGAGACAGAGAGAGAGACAGAGACAGAGAGAGAGACAGAGAGAGAGACAGAGAGAGACAGAGAGAGAGAGAGAGAGAGAGAGAGACAGAGAGAGAGACAGAGAGAGAGAGAGAGAGAGAGACAGAGAGAGAGACAGAGAGAGAGAGACACAGACAGACAGAGAGAGAGAGAAGAAGAATAGCCTAGTTTGGCTTTAGCTGCTCGAGGGAACGGGCCTATAAAAGTTTAAGGATGCCGAGTGGTGACAAACAGTAATGTGATGACGACGATTATTACTACAACTACTACTGCTGTTTCTGTGCGAATTTCTCTGTATGTCACTCCGTGTCATTGTTCCCCCTTTACCTTCCGTCTGTGTAGTGCAGTACGAACACACACACTCGTTTGAAAACTGTAAGGGCAGAGCACATGTTTGTTATTAGCTGGATATTTCCTGGAAAATAACGCATTTCCTTGGAAACTGTAACTGGTCATTTCCATGTAAAAGGACCCATGAGCACCAACATGTGAGGTCTATAGGAGCATGACAAAATGAGTATCAAATGAAAGCTAAGAGTCAATGTTTTTTTTTAATGAATGGATTTTTTTTAACCATTTTCCATCCTAGAATGTTTGAATAAGCAAAGGCTTTGATTTCTTGTCAAACAAATGGAAAGGGGATCTTATAAACCACCTACCAGAAAGATTCTTAAAAGGCATTAGAAAGACAGACCCCTGCCAACAAATAAACACTTTTATTAGTTTAGGATCATTTTCTTCTGCCTTTTGTAACATAAACATTGCCTTGTGCCTTACATTCCGTTACCAAAAATCCACATATATTTAAGATATTTTCTCATTTCTCTCCCTCATGAGGATAGAAAGCTCAAAGTTTTACAGATATAATAATTTTTATGCATTATTAAGTGATTAAAACTCAAAATTCTGTTACCAAATTGGTAACAGAATTTTAGAAATATTTGTAACGGAATTTTTTACAATTGAATTGGCTAACAATGCTTACTTCATCAAAACAATTGTGACTAAAATATTCGTCAAACACCCATTTGTCAGTGGCAATTGATGAGACTATAATTGACTAAATATATACATATTTAAATTAGTTCACTAAAACGAGACAAAATTATCACTCTGACTAAAATCTGACTACTAAGTGGAGTTTTTGGAGATTGAGAGCTTTTCAGTGATAAGCACAAGTAATATTAGCAGCACAGATGCGCAACAGACTTCTGTTTAGCAGTGGGAAGGACCAGTCACACCCGGCAAACACAGCCTACATCAGCTGGTGAGCAAATGATGAGTGTGGGCAGACAGGCTCCGCTCCGATTATCCACATCGCATCGTGACTCTTGCCAACCAGCCACCACCAGCCTTCTAGTTAACCAGTCAAAGAGTAGCTAAGAAACAAGCTTCTTTACAAAATTAAAAACAATAACAGCATTGTGTTTAACAGCAAAACGACAGTCTAGCTATGTTTTTCTCTTCCTTGCGAAGGCTATAGAAAAGTAGGCCGTCTTTAAATTTGTAGTCTCGTTCAACCCTCCCACTTCTCTCACTGCATTTCATATACAGAGTCTGTAGACAACGTAGACAAGTCTCCCTCCTTTCCTCAGATATAACAGCTTATTCTAGGCCCTAAGGCTGACGTATCTCAGCTCACTGGTCACCATAGCAGCACCCACCCGTAGCACGCGCTCTAGCAGGTATATCTCACTGGTCACCCCCAAAGCCAATTCCTCCTTTCCTTCCAGTTCTCTTCTGCCAATGACTGGAACGAACTGCAAAAAAAATCACTGAAGCTGGAGTCTCATATCTCCCTCACTAACTTTAAGCACCAGCTGTCAGAGCAGCTCACAGATCACTGCATCTGTACATAGCCCATCTGTAAACAGCCCATCCAACTACCTCATCCCTATATCCCTGTATTTATTTATCTTGCTCCGTTGCACCCCAGTATCGCTACTTGCACATTCATCTTCTGCAGATCTATCACTCCAGTGTTTAATTGCTATATTGTAATTACTTCGCCACGACGGCCTATTTATTGCCTTATCTCCCTTATCTTACCTCATTCGCACACAATGTATATAGACTTTTTTCTACTGTGTTATTGACTGTATGTTGGTTTATTCCATATGTAACTCTGTGTTGGTGTTTGTGTCGAACTGCTTTGCTTCATCTTGGCCAGGTCGCCGTTGTAAATGAGAACTTGTTCTCAACTAGCCTTCCTGGTTAAATCAAGGTGTTCTCAACTAGCCTTCCTGGTTAAATAAAGGTGTTCTCAACTAGCCTTCCAACTAGCCTTCCTGGTTAAATAAAGGTGTTCTCAACTAGCCTTCCTGGTTAAATAAAGGTGTTCTCAACTAGCCTTCCTGGTTAAATAAAGGTGTTCTCAACTAGCCTTCCTGGTTAAATAAAGGTGTTCTCAACTAGCCTTCCTGGTTAAATAAAGGTGAAATCAAAATAAATAAATAAAGGCTACCATTCAAAAAACTTGACCAATAATACCTGTGCTCCATTTATTTGACTTCTATCGTGTATCGGTGGGCAGCATTTTACACTTATCAAGCATATCTGCTACGTTCGAGAACGTTTCGCAACTGTACGTGGCCCTGGTAACGTCACCTGTAGCCTATAGGTTGTAGCGCAGACAGAAAGGAAAAAGGAAAGCAAACAAAATTTGACTAACTTCCTCTTGCCACTACGCTATCTGACAGGGTAAATAACTATTTTGACTTCGTGTGGACCCAGTGACTCAGACTTGAGCACTTGGACCAGGACTCAAGCACTGGGGACTTGGGACTCGATTCGGACTCAAGGTTTAGGGACTCCGCTACATCACTGGGCGAAACAGTCATTAGCTCCCGTTCTACTTTACGTCCTCAATGTGGCTGCGATGTCTGTGTGACGAACGTTCATAACAATGGCAATGACGTGACCAATAGATGGAGGTAAACTACTTTGCCAATGTCATGAAAATAATAGCCAGTTGGTAGAAAAATACCCAAATACAGTATGTAAAGGAGGATATTACATATTTCTACCTTTGTAGGAAACATCATCATGAAGAGAAAGACATTCATATTTGTGTCGTACAGATCAGGGACCCATGACCAAATTCCGTTTCCGCAATTCTGTTACCACTTCACTTACTGTAGTTCAATAATCAAAAGAGAGTTTTTCACACTCAAGGTGTCATGTAATAGCTGACAGCCCATTCGTTCTGAAGACATCTTTGAATCTTAATTCAGAGCAGATATTTAACATCATTTTTTTTAACATCAAAAAAAATTTAACTGGAGGGAGATTTTTACAGAAATACTGTCACCAAACTTTGCATCTGCACTGTTCTTCCAGTAAATGTGTTTTGGTCAAATTGGGCTGTATGGTGTGTTAAACTGACATGAATGTTTTTCGTTTGGAATACATTTTAAGAGAAAAATCTGAGCCTCAGCGCAATTACATTAATGTGGAATTGCCCAATTACAGCTGTGCCAATGCTGCCACACACACCGAAGGCTGATAAAGTAAGACACTGCACCGAGCCGCACTATTGTCAACACTAAAAGCTACAGACATCAATATTCTGACTTGCAACAAAGGATGGTTCCTTATCATTCAATGGAATTTTCTTTACAACATCCTCGTTGACAAAAGCCTCCTTCCTGTAAAGCCTGAAAGAGAACAGAAGCATTCAGGTGTTGAAACCTCTTTTCACCGCACTGAGAAAAAAAACACATCTGCGGAACATAGATACAGATAAATGAATAACAGCGGCCCACTATATACATACTACATAGCCAAAAGTATGTGGACACCCCTTCAAATTAGTGGGCGTGGCTATTTCAGTCACACCCGTTGCGCTAACAGGTGTATAACGTCGAGCACATAGCCATGCAATTGAGCAATTGAGCATAGACAAACATTGGCAGTAGAATGGCCCATACTGAAGAGCTCAGTGACTTTCAACTTGGCACCGTCATGCAGTAGAATGCCACCTTTCCAACAAGTAAATTTGTCAAATTTCTGCCCTGCTAGAGCTGCCCTGGTCAATTATACGTGCTGCTATTATGAAGTGGAAACCTTTAAAAGCAACAATGGCTCAGCCGCGAAGTGGTAGGCCACACAAGCTCACAAAACAAGAAAGCCGAGTGCTTAAGCACATCAAAATCGCCTGTCCTTGGTTGCAACACTCACTACTGGGTTCCAAACTGCCTCTGGAAGCAACGTCAGCACACTAACTGTTCGTCGAGAGCTTCATGAAATGGGTTTCCATGGCCGAGGAGCTGCACACAAGCCTAAGATGACCATGAACAATGCCAAGCGTCGGCTGGAGTGGTGTAAAGCTCGCCGCCATTGGACTCTGGAGCAGTGGAAACGTGTTCTCTGGAGTGACGAATCACGCTTCACCATCTGGCAGTCTGACGGACTAATCTGGGTTTGGTGGAAACCAGGAGAACGCTACCTGCCCGATTGCATAGTGCCAACTGTAAAGTTTGGTGGAGGAGGAATAATGGTCTGGGGCTGTTTTTCATGGTTCATTAATTCCAGTGAAGGGAAATCTTAACACTACAGCATACAATGACATTCTAGACGATTCTGTGCTTTCAACTTTGTGGCAACAGTGTGGTGAAGGCCCTTTCCTGTTTCAGCATAACAATGTCCCCGTGCACAAAGCGAAGTCCATAAAGAAATGGTTTGTTGAGATCGGTGTGGAAGAACTTGACTGGCCTGACCCTGACCTCAACCTTATCGAACACCTTTGTGATGAATTGGAATGCCGACTGTGAGCCAGGCCTAATCGTCCAACGTCACTGCCCGACCTCACTAATGCTTGTGGCTGAATGGAAGCAAGTCCCTGCAGCAATGTTCCAGCATCTATTGGAAAGCCTTCCCAGAAGAGTGTAGGCTGTTATTAGAAGTCGACCGATTAATCGGAATGGGCGATTAATTAGGGCCGATTTCAAGTTTTCATAACAATCGGAAATCGGTATTTTTGGGCGGCAATTTTTTTTTATACCTTTATTTAACTAGGCAAGTCAGTTAATGTGGGTTAACTGCATCGTTCAGGGGCAGAACGACATATTTTCACTTTGTCAGCTCGGGGCATCCAATCTTGCAACCTTACAGTTAACTAGTCCAACGCAATAACGACCTGCCTCTCTCTCGTTGCACTCCACAAGGAGACTGCCTGTTATGCGAATGCAGTAAGCCAAGGTAAGTTGCTAGCTAGCATTAAACTTATCTTATAAAACACAATCAATCATAATCACTAGTTAACTACACATGGTTGATGATATTACTAGATATTATCTAGCGTGTCCTGTGTTGCATATAATCTGACTGAGCATACAAGTATACAAGTATCTAAGTATCTGACTGAGCGGTGGTAGGTAGAAGCAGGTGCGTAAACATTCACTTTCGTGCGTTTTGCAGGCAGCTCTTCGTTGTGCGTCAAGCATTGCGCTGTTTATGACTTCAAGCCTATCAACTCCCGAGATGAGGCTAGTGTAACCGAAGTAAAATGGCTAGCTAGTTAGCACGCGTTAATAGTGTTTCAAACGTCACTCTGAGCATTCTATTAGTTGTTCCCCTTGCTCTGCATGGGTAACGCTGCTTCGATGGTGGCTGTTGTCGTTGTGTGGCAGGTTCGAGCCCAGGGAGGAGCGAGGAGAGGGACGGGAGCTATACTGTTACACTGGCAATACTAAAGTGCCTATAAGAACATCTAATAGTCAATGGTTAATGAAATACAAATGGTATCGAGGGAAATAGTCCTATAATAACTACAACCTAAAACTTCTTACCTGGGAATATTGAAGACTCATGTTTAAAAGGAACCACCAGCTTTCATATGTTCTCATGTTCTGAGCAAGGAACTGAAACGTTAGCTTTCTTACATAGCACATATTGCACTTTTACTTTCTTCTACAACACTTTGTTGTTGCATTATTTAAACCAAATGGAACATGTTTCATTATTTACTTGAGGCTAAATTGATTTTATTGATGTATTATAATAAGTTAAAAGTGTTCATTCAGTATTTTTGTAATTGCCATTATTACAAATTTAAAAATATATATATATATTATTAACACCCTTTTTTTTATTTTTTATAAAATCGGCCAATTAATCGGTATCGGTGTTGAAAAATCATAATTCGGTCGACCTCTAGCTGTTATAGCAGCAAAGGCAACTTCAAATGAATGCCCATGATTCTGGAATGAGATGTTCGACGAGCAGGTGTCCACATACTTTTGGTAATGTAGTGCATGTACAAAGCCTTTGACCTCTATCCCAGTCACATGACACAGCAACTGTTGAGCTGTCCACACTGCCAGTTGGACACACACACACAGCAAATAGGCATTCTAGGCCTACCCATCGTATAAATAGAACATTGACGCACTACTTTTCCCACTCAAGGAAGGTCTATATAAATGCATATAATATATCAGACGAAGCCCTGTCATCAATTTCTCCAGTCCAGTCCTGCTCTCAGTGGCTGTCCAAAGCACATGTTTTTTATTTACCTTAGCTCTATCTGGGCCGTGGCCTGGGCTCAAACTGGAGCCTTTTGTCTTTGGCATCATTAATCAAGTGTCTTCTAACAAAAACACAGAACCAGATGAGAGACAAAGGGAAGAGAAGGGAAGCAGGGAAGAGACCAGGGGGGGGTGAGCACCGAGCTGGGTAAGGAGGAACAGAGGTGTGGGAGGGGAATGCTTGACCCACATCCAAGACCTTCATAAATCAACTGTTAACAATAACAAGCAAAGTTTCATGTGGCTCTTCGATTGATTAATCCGTTTTCAAATCCTTTTATTTCTTTTTTGGTCTTCCCTCTGCTTTTTGGGTTTTGAAGCGATGCGAGAGAATGTGGACTGCGAAAGGGTGAAACGGTTTGTGTGTCTGATTTGCTCCACTAGGCTAACGTCTTCATGTGGTAGCGTTTCGATGGTAGTGGTGACTGCACCCTTTTCTATTTTAAGCTTTATTTGCTCTGACACTATTGACTGTTGCATCCCTGTTCCAGTCCAGCCAAGGTCTGTTAACGTGATTGGACAAGATTTTCAATACATGCATTTTCAATACATACACATGCCCACAGAAACATACCACAGTGAGCACACATAGGCCTGCGTACCCGAACACGTACACCCCTCCCCTCCTTCACACACACATATACACACACACACACACACAGAGCTGTCCTCCCCTCTACGGTGGAGAAACACACCGCAGGATGTGAAGTAGCCTCCCGAGACTCTTTGTTAGGTGCGCATCGATCTGCATTGAGTGTGGACAAGGAGGGCCGGGGATCGATAGGTGGCCATTATGGGAGATGTGTGCAGTGGGGCCTGAGTGCAGCTGGGGCCCTCCCCGCTGTCACTACCTCCCTTGTCGTCTATTGGAGATTTTTCTCCACTGGAGAAAGGCTACGCTCCATAGAGGGAGGGGGGCACACCAGCTAGCGGCATCCCAGGAGAATACCACCACACCAGGATCTCCCCCTCCCTCTCGGTCTGTGTGTGGGGAACAGCTTGATCCTAAGACTCTGTCACACACTCCCACTGCACATAGTCAGGGAGCACTGAATGTTCTATTCCTCTGTCTTGTCAGATTCGGAGCGCAGAGAAAAACAGTATTAATGCATTTCCGTATTACAAAATGTGTGCCGATGACATAACTAAATGTGCCATAGTGTCTTTTTCGGTTTTAAAGCAAAATGTAGTGCCTGTGCCCTTTCACATTGCAATGCTGTAGGCCTTCCAGTTTGATAAGACAATTAAATGAAGACACGTAATGTAGGGTTTGATCAGATGCTTTAAAAACCTCCACGTGGTAGCCTGTCGACGCTCCATCAAGAAGCGGAGATTGAAAACGTGATACATTTCAGGCGATTTGAGACATGCAGACACTCAATAGGCCAGTAAAATAAACAAATGATGCAGTCCAAGTCCAGCCCTGCTCCAGCACCGTAGGAAAAACACCAGTGTCTCCCCAAGATTCACAATAATATAATTCGGCACTAAACTCAATTTAGACTTTTCTTTCTTCTCCACTCCTCCAGTGCAGATCTCACCACCGTCACTGAGAGCGGGATGAAAACTGTGCGTTTGGATGACGTTATGGAGACGCAGTGACCATTAAAAGCCAGGCAAATGCCTTTACCAGTTGTTATGAAATGGAGCCGGTGTGCCAAGTCAAGGCCCGGCGGCTGCATCCCCCTGTCGAAAAAAACCTTCTCCAGCTGACCAAAGATCTAGTTAACTGGCTCACCCCTCTTTTGCTGAAGTGCTGCTGAGCTCTGACCGCTATAGTGAGCGGTGCCTGTTGGCTCGGCCGTCCACGGAACTATATAACAACTCCTACCTCCCCGCCCTTTAGTTGTGTGGCTGTGGGCCCTCTGTTGCAGCGATCTGGGTTCTTGGCTTTGGCCGGTGACCAGAGCAGCTAGTGCTCACACACAATACAGTACTGTGCTTCGTGTGTGAGTGAGTGAGAGAGAGGGAGGGGAGGGGAGGGAGAGCGAGAGTCTGGCTCGTTCGAGGCTTTATGAGAAGGAGCCCTCCACACCCGTTCTTCCATACTGGATTACAGGGCCTGGACTTCCTTGCTCCACATCCCCAGACTGCAACATTTCTGATGACTTTTTCCCCTCTCTCGCTATTTCACTGGTTCGGCAAAATAGAGCCATTTTGGAGCCCTCATAGTGTAGCTCCCCATCCTCCGGGCTGATCCTTGTTGTTTGTAATCTCAGAGGAAGTCTACAGGCCGGGCAGCAACAAAAGTCACTGTCAGACTGCAACAAGGCTGCAGTACAGAGCTCCGGTCCGTGGAAGAGGCACAGCCGCCCCCCTTTAAGGCCTCGAGGGGTCACCTGGTCCTTTAACAGCTTGTCATTCTCCACAGCTGGCCCACGCTGAGCTGTGCATGTATGGTAACAGGGAGAGCCTCAGCGAGCCGCCGCTCCGGAGTGGCACAGGGAATTTGTTTAGGTTTCCCGCTGCCAAGATCCTGTCAGGAGTAGCCCCAAAGCTCCAGAAGAGGAACTGCAGACTGTTCAGTCTCGAGCTAGCTACGCCCTCTCGCCTAAATGCTCACGACTGCTGTGGGGATCATAAGTCTCCCCCACACCCCACAATAGCTCTTAACAGACTGCCTCAGTGCAATGGAGGAAGTCGGGCAGTGTGGGTGCTAAACATCAAAACCAAATCAATTTAAATGATCTTTAGTCCAAGTACTACAGTAGTCACATACAAAGTGTTAATTGTTTAAATTCAAAACATCTTCACAGGCTCCAGTTTAGTGTCGCCACTGCCCAGACATGCGTCAGACATGCGTCCGGGGGGGGATGATTCCCAGCATTCCACAGCTTTAGGGGAAGTTAACCACCAACAAACTATGGCGCAGAGAACCCCTCAACTGTCGGCAGCAACACTCATTCATGATTAGCTAAATTCACAGATGACAAACCTGTCTGTGGCTACATAGGAAGAATACTTCAGTCGAGTTCTTTCTCAGCCGACACAAGAAATCAAACATTCCATTGCGGAGTTCCGTCGAATCGCTCAATAATATCGGGACATTCGAGGGCAAAGGGCTTTGTGACAACACACATAAATATCAGAACCATTCAATAACTAGATCTATACTGTAGGAACGTTTCCTAAAGAAATCACACAATACCCGAGTGTCAAAGGAATTGCGACAGCAACACCACACTGTAGCCATTCTTAGCTCCAGTAGGACTCGCCTGATACTCTGTGGGTTTCATAACTCTGTGGGTTTCATTTGCTTAAAAGAAATCACAATATCACACACCTCCCGACAACGAAAACGCCATAATACTTTCCATCAAGAAGACCAAGGTAACCACTTGTTTCAGACCGCACACAGAGTGAGAATCATTAAAGGCATGTGTTACACATCAGCTGCTGGAGCTGCTCACCACCTAAAAGCTGGGACTTCTGAGAGGCAAGTTCAAATGTTGCTTCAACCCTGAAGCAAACTCAAAGAGCAATTGGGAGTGGGGTAGAGTGATATTTCCTAGGGTTCAAAGTCATATGAGATAGGAAGGCTAGAGTAAAAAAATTTAAATATGTCCCGAGCACATAGAAAGGACAGAAAGTAAAAGAGAGGAGGCGGCCAGTTGGCCAGCCCCAGCCAGCCATATGCCAGTCCAGCTCAGCTCAAATGTGGTTAGCTAGCCTAATGGGGGTTTTGCCAGGCGACTTGTCAGCCATAGTTTAGACACATGGACATCCTCTGTGGATGCACACAGTCTGTCTAGAGGCAGGCATACTTCAGGAACAGGGGGCAGGGCTGGGCAGGGGCAGGGCTGGGCAGGGGCAGGGCTGGCCTTGGCGTCATCATGCACATCCTATCAGTCTTTCCTGTTACCACCTGGAAGGGACTGATCACCTCCCTGTGGTGCTGGCAGGACAAACCCGCAATCCCATCCCTCTGGTCACAGTCTGGTTGGCCGTCTGAAATGAACACTGTCCTGCTTTACTGTGTGCCGTGGCCTATAGCCTAAAGTAGGGCACTGGACCAAAGCCGATTCACTTGTAAAGGTCACCAAACGCAACTTGACTTGCTCTGCCTAAATCTAATGAAAAGCTGTTCAGTTCTGCTTTATCTTTGCCATTTTAACTTGGGAATAAAACTGTTACTAGATGTTCCAAATGAGGAAAAACAGTGGAATTACACTTGATCTGACACTCGCAGATCGTAGGCCACATGCCACTGGTTACGTAATGGGTGAGTGTGTTGAGTTTGACAAACAGGGTGAAGCCTTTGAAGACATTCCAACAATACAACGGTAAGTGACCTTCACTTCACCATGACAGCACAAGGTAAGACAAGGCAGAGGAAAAGCTAACAGACATGGCTCTCTAAACTTAAACAAATCAACCACAAAACCCCCTAATATAAACAGTGGCATGCAACGAAAAAGACAAACGAAACCAATGAGCAGCCGCTGCCTCTTAGAAGGACTCGGTCTGACCGTTCCCGAGGTTTCACAGGGCCGACAAATTCGGGCTTACCCCAAAAACGTAAATCCGCCCTTTTTTTGGGCCGGGGGAACTCTCCTAGTCAATTGATTGCAGATCCTCAGCTCTGGGAGAGAGTGCCCCTCAAACTGGGAGCTTTGGTCCTTATCCACATGCTGCATGCAGCCTCACTCAATCTTTCCCTCTCTCTGTACCGCGGCAGTGACAGTCGCCTCACTCACAAATCTCTCTCACATTCTCCCACTCCCTCCCTCGGCTACGGGTAATCTCTCGTGCCACCAGATTGGGCGCTCTTTTTTCCCCCTCCCGACATCATGTGAAAGTGGGAGGAAAAAAGTATTTTTGTGGTGTGTGTGTGTGTGTGTGTGCGGATTACCTAAGGCCTACAAATTCGCAGTGTGAATGGCTGCAACTCAATTACAGCGAATCAGGTGGCAGAGGCTAGAAATCACCCTCAGCATGACATGGGACAAAGACTACTTCAACCAGGGAAATTCTGGGTTGGATAGCGGTTAGACGGGACACTTGGTTGAGTTGCATCGGTTTTGTTTACGCTAAAGAAGCCGTCGCTGAAACATAGCGACTGTTTACTAATATGTCCCGCCACAAATGCAAATCGTAATTAATGCCACGTTTCAAGGGGAAAACTGGAAATGTGGCACGTGCCAGGCCATACTTTACCAAAAGCAACATGACATGAATTGCGGACCTGGATATCTAAAAAGACATTAATATCTTAGATGAATCCTTAAGAATAACAAAACTGTTTTGGACTGCAGTTAAGGATCCTTGCCAGGGCTGACCATTTAAAATGGGTTTTTCTCAAATATAACTGTAAGCAAAGACAGGACAGTGGGACTAGAAATCCAATAGAAATCCCAGATCGCGCTTGTGGCTACGTTGCCTAGCTATGCTGATTCGCAGAAACGCGTCATTGGGTCTAGCGGTCGTCTCGCGCCGAACTGAGCATGTGAAGGCCATCAAAAGCAAAGGCACTTCGATATCAAGTTGTTTTTGACTAAAATTCAACGTTTCAGAACGTAACTTTCACAGGGTTGAAGTAATAACATGTTCAACTACTTAACACATTGGTTTGAATCTAGGTTGCGCTTTTAGATTTAGAAAACATTTTCAACTAAGAGAAACTAAAAGTTATTCCTTATCAACTCCTCAAACCGCGGCCTGGTCTGCATGGTCTGCTTCATAAGCATTCCCAGAAGTCTCACATGTTGCATTTCTTGGTTTAGAAACTCTGTGCTGTAAGCTAGTTTCCATGCTCCACTTCCTCTGGTATCCGGTGTCTCCAATCTGACAATTAGCTGCCCCATGCTAGGGCCCCATGTAACCCCCGACCTCACTTCCTGTCTCACTGCAGCGCTCTCTTCCTGTTTGCAGGTCTGGCCTGTGTCTGAGTGGAGTTCTGCTCGTCGTTCCTCTCAGCTGCTGCTGGCGCAGCGTGTCAGCTTTGCTTGTAATGGCTGGCCTTTTGCTGGTCCACTAGGTCCATCATGGCTTCATTTACGGAGGGGGGGGCTGGGTGTGAGGCTCGGAGCCAACGCTGATGAGAATAGACAGGAGTAGCCCTGGGGTAATCACATCTTTATCCTTGCTGTTGGAGACCACGCTCTCGCAGACGCTAACCTCTTAACACACACACACACACACACACAAATGGAGGGGCAGGTTGGACGGCTGCCAAACACGTACGTCTGCTTTTCAAATGGAACCCGATAGCCGTGACCCACACCGTTTGGCTCAATCGGGAGGTATCCGTCGCAAGGGTTTGAAATGATAACACAGTGGGACCGATCGAGAGCACAGCTCCACCTGCAAGAGACTGGGCCTCCTCAACAGCAGGCCGGATTTAGCTCTCAAAAGAAAAACATTCATCCACACCTGACGTTTTCTACCTCATTCTATGAAAGTGTGAATAAATGAGTGCGGAGGGAGTGAAGCGTTGTTACAACAGTCGTCTCCTCACTGGGGGTCATCTGGAAATGGCAGCCCTGTGACCAGAGTCATGAGCTCGCATTAGACAAACATAGCGTGTTGTTTTAACCAGACCCGCTATACAAATACACACCCGCCCCCAGGCCATTGGCTCTCAGTGGTAAGCCCCCACAGCCATGGACCCTTCACATCCCAAAGGATGGCGCTGTGATCGAAAGATGCGCATTCACGCCAAGGTCACAAACCACCATTGTCCATTCAGACCCTTCAAAATAAACATGGAGGGTCATGCAACGCCACCCCGTGGAACCTCAAAACACAAAGATTAGGGTTGTCAGTAGAGACACAAAACTCACTCCAACAGAACCTCTCAAACGCCGTGACAATGAGACAGAGTGTGCAGAATATGACCGGGTGACGATAGGAGTTTCTCTGATTTACAATCATGTGAGAGGGATTTCAACTTTCACACTAATATATATGTGTATATAAAAAACATCCATACATACATACATACATACATACTGTTTTGCATTTGTCCTGCCATTTTCGTTCACTTTTTAGTAAGTTAAGCGAACAATATCAATCATAACATAATTAAAAAAGGTACACAATAAGAAGTATCACATTGGTCAAGCCATTAATCTGACCAAGCCACTGAAATAGGGAAGCTATTTTTGCACCAATATTTAATTTAGTAAAGTTTGCCCCCGGGGCAGCATGGAAAAAGTGGCAAGATACTAAATCATATTGTGTGCTTATAATTTGATAATGCTGGTAAATATTATGATGAGATTATCATGTCCCATGTGCCACCAAAATAATGAACACTTGGTCACATTTTCAACTGCATTCACAAAAAGGTAAACCACAGAAGCTCGGTACACCTTTTCCTGCTCCCTTTCATATGCTAATGTTGCAAGCTCTGCGTTTTAACTGGCCTAGTTTGTAATAATTCAGGGCGACACGGCGTTCTCTGCTTTTTGTATTTGTAGGGAGGAGAATAGGGGATAGATCGTATATCACCATGATCATAAATCAATTAGTCTCTTTGCCACCTGTCGTACAACGCAACCCAAACATTCCTGCCCTTGGGGGTGTTGCTAGACGATGATCACCACCACCAACCTAAAGACCCTGACCCTAACTAACCCCTCCCCCCATCTGCCTTCAATGGTCAATATCCTGATTAATCACCCAAACACTCGTCTGATGAGAAGTTTTCAAGCGAGGCAATCACAGAGGAACTGCCTTGGTGATTTTTATGAGGTGAGTGAGTGAGCAGCGCTGGGTTTCATTCATTCATTCATTTATTCATACGCCCCTTGTCATTTGTCACAGTCAAAAGAGAGGAGAGGAATTGATGCAGACCTTGAAGGAAATTGCGCCCCAATACCCTGATGGCTTTTCAAAAGTGCTGAATGCACAGCAAACACCACACAGTGTCGTTGTTTTAAAATGGGAGCCCGGACAGATATTGACGCCTATTTGTATTGATGGTGCGTCAGGGGGAAAACACATTGTAGATGGAAAGGCCCCAACTGTCGACATCTAGATGACCGACCTTCCAACAACTCCGTCCCTCTAGAAAAGTTGGGTTGTCTCATCTAGACAAACTTCCTGCCGTGCTGACTTGCAGTAAGTCAGTCTAACTAGACGACTGCACACAAGCACTACGCTGTTCATTCCAGCATTTAAGATCAGGATCTAGGTCTCAGAGGAAAGCTAAGGAAAACTCCACTGAATAGAGAAAAAAATAATAATCATCAATTTTTCATGATCTGTGGCATTTCAACAACTTTATCATGCACTGTAATGTCAAACTGCTTGGGCGCATGAGACGATGAGAGAGAGGGGGGTGAGAAAGTCTCAGAAGACTTAACAACTGCCTGGTGCCAAAACCGCTGCAAAGGGATTCTGGATACTTTCATGTACATGTTGGGCTTAACTGCTAGATAATAATATCCTTTTCACAGAGCCAGCTCCCCTAACAATGCTCCCCCCACCCTTTATTGTATTCACACATTTTGCTATTTGGAATGAATTCTTAAAAAGCAGCTGAAAAGATGGTGGCACTAAAAAAAAAAAAAAATGTGTCTAATCCTCCCAATCCTCAATGTGAGAACATGGAGAAAGTAGATTTGTCAAGCTTTGATTTAGCAGTATTATTTCATTATAAAGTGGGACTCGTAGCACGGCTTAGCTGTGTGAAATGGCTCAATCAGTGTCATGAGGAACACTGAAGTGGGGGGAGGGCCATCTGAAGACCTGAGCAAAACCAACTTGGCAGCATGTTAAAGACACTATGGTATTATACCGGTCACCTGTACCATATTCTTCGAATGCATAGTCTTTTCAACCGACACTTACCATTCACTTCCAGAGGACTTGACAGTGGAGAGCGATTTGGCTTGGGTTTAACAGAATCTAGGGCAGGGTGGTGGTGTATTGTGTAGCAATAGCTGGGCACTGGAGGATGGTTTTTAATCAGACAAGCTCACACACAGAGCCTGCTGTAGACATAAGGTGGATTTTCAAAAGAACAAAAGCTGCCATGCAATTCTTTACACTGCTGGTGGGAAAGGAGGGGTGAAACAGAATCCAACTAGGAAGTTTATCTGCGTCACTGCCCTCCTTCATCCAAATTTGCTACATATGATTTTTGCAATAATTTCCTTATCTCCTTGGTCAGATCCCCCAAATAACTGATATTTGAGGACCAAGGTCAGATCAAAGCTGAGGGAGGAGGATATATCTGGAAAATATTTTGTATCTCGAGCCAAACTCACTTTAGAAGGTACAAGGTAAAGGACGCAAAATGGCGAGTCCCTAAAAGGTTACTCCCCCCACGGAAACATTTTACACTTGCATAAAGTGCAAAACATTTTTAGCGTTGTTCAGTGCTCGACTTGGGCAGGAGCACACCGGAGCAGAGCACCTCAAATGTTCTACTGGTTGAGCTCCTGTTCCTCTTACAGAATATTTGCTCAAAAGTATTGTGGAGCTCCTGCACCTAAATATACAACTGTACAGGCATTCCAAAATGAGTACCGGAACCTATTTCAGTCAAGCACTGGTTGTCACAATACTAAAGTTTGACTAATGATGCGATACCAGGCCAAGTATCACAATAGCGAGCATGTACTGTGATACAACGGGGTGGGGGATTATTAGCGTCCTGTTCGCCCCCCCCCCAGGACACCTGTTCTCGTTTTCTATATGTACTGCATGTTCTTCACAAAAACCTGTGCCTGATATTCACACCAGTACTCAATACAACACATTGAATCCAAACTGTTTACTGTATAATACAATAGGTTACTGCAGAAAGTATGCAGAAAGGGTTGATTTGCTCATATCCAAAAGGCATCCCTGTGATCCCTGGCATCCCTGTGATCCCTGGCATCCCTGTGATCCCTGGCATCCCTGTGATTTGGCAGGAAGAATGAAGTAAGGAATATACAGTCAGGTCCATATTTATTGGCACCCTTAATAAAATGAGCAACAAAAATACTGTATAAAATAAATATAAATACTGAGATATATTGTATGCTACAATATTTTTGGAGATTGTTTAAGTAATATATAAATCTAAATTATTAGCACCCCTCTTTTCAATACTCTAGCATCCTCCCCTTGCGAGGATAACGACACTGAGCCTCAAATGTTTTATGAGATTGGAGAACACATGGGGAGGGATCTTAGACCATTCCTCCATACAGAATCTTCCCAGATCCTTGATATGCTTTTAAACTACTGGCAGGCCACTAACAAAAACCTGGTAAGTTGACCAATGCGCTATGCACAAATTTGGTCGGCACAGGAAGAGAGGAAAGGGGATAGATGGCTTACTCAAAGAGATACAGTACGCTTGGAAGGTAGGATGCACATGCCTTACCAATGTAATTCTAACCTCTCTTTTTCTGGTGTTAGTTAAGTTCTGTTTGGTCCTACATTTTCTATGTTGGGAGCAGTGTGTGTGCGTGTGTGTGAGAGATGGTATAGTTATCTGAATAGTAGGCTAAAGATTGTTTCATATAGTGCGTTTTCCCTTACTGGCAAAATGACATGCAGATCATTATGCATTTGCAGTCATGTCCATATTATTGGCACCCTTGATAAGAGATTATCTATCAAGGGTGCCAATAATTAGGAAACATTTGAAAAGATAGACACAAAACAGAATATAATAAATATAACAAGATACTGTAGCTTAGAATTACATTGATTAGGCATATGCATCCTACCTTTGAGTAGGCCATGTATCCCCTTTCCACTCCTCCTGTGCCATCCAAATGTGCATAGCCTATTGGTCAACTTACCAGATTTTTTGCTAGCTAGGTAACATGACTAAACATGGTTGTTTGTTATCAAAACCAACAATTAGTGGCCTTCCAGTTGTTTAAAACCACACGCGACATGGTTTATTCAATGACATGAAATGGGTGTGAATTGAAGTAGAAAGGGGAAAAGATAGCTCGGATGATATGGGGCACAGCTTTTGAATGGCCTGGGCTAGAAACACGCGGTTTTCAACTATGTAAAGGTGCAAGCACGACTGTCACTGTGCTCTTTTTTCACTCTATGGCTGCGTGACAGAGAAGCCTAGACAGACTGGCCTGGGCTCTTGGTTCTTACAGGCAAAATTAAAAGTAGTGCATCTACTTCGCTCACGGCGCGAGCTGCACCAATAATTAAACACATTTAACAACAGAAGACTCCTCACCGTCTGTACAACCCAACTCGCCATCACGGCTAAATTACATTTTAAAACGGATGGAGATGAGCAGAAAGAGAGGACGGAGAAGCAGGTGAGTAACGGCTGGTAGGGGATGCGTCTGGCCGATCACAGCCGATTTTGGATGAAGCACTCATTCTGATCTGACATATCTGACACCAAGCGCTGAACTTGGTTTGATATTCTCATCGTAGAACGAGTAGGGATGATCTCGATATGAGAAACAGACCACCCCTCCCCTTCCCAAACATTTTTCTTCAGATCTACACGATTCACGTGGATGGCCTATTTTGAGATCAAAACAGAGAATATTGCTGAAGGCCAAGCATCCCTGAAGACCAATAATATGTATTTCTGCACAGAGGAATTGGGGAAGAATCTAACAGTGAACTGTAAACAAGACAGTACACAGTTAGCTGGTAATTATAAGTTGGCGCAAAGTAGAAGACAACGGTCAAAAAGTAAAAATAGTTAGACAAATTTGGCCTGGTGCAGAGTATCCACGGGCTGACTGAGATAGAGGGGGTTGGGGGTTAAGTGCACCAAGTTGACCTCTATGGGTCAATAGGTGACGGCTACATTTATCACACCTCTGCTAGCTTCCAAATGAGAACCAAGGAGGCTGCTTTCTCGATAGAATTTCAACCGCATTTTTACATCAACCTCTACGCTAATGAAGACTTACTACAGGCAACCAGATGCCCAGTGTTTATGAGAGAGAGACAAATATTGGAATCCCTGAATGGAAAAACATGCCATGCTGGCTTCAGGCAAAAGCAATGAAACATTGCGTCAGTTTGACGATTTAATGACTGTGGTCTGGATCATATCAGAAGTTTAAATACCTGCCAGAGTCAATATAAAGCCCAGTATTTCATGCTTCATGAGGGCAGTTAACATTCAATTTGGCTTGATAGGAAAACAATGCCTGGGTGTGTGTGTTGTGGTGAGTGCTAGTTACAACACAATGTCTAGCTGTCCAAATGAACCAATGGGAGAAATATAGTGAGAAATAGATTTGGGAAATGCTTATCAGAGAACACCCCACCCCCGGGGGTCCTTCCCACAGAGCATCTCAGAATAGAGTGCAGCCCCAAAATGGTTGCTGCACTGCAGATGAGTAGAGCGAGTGACTACTGAAGGCTAGGGGCCAACTGAGGATGACCGCATCCTGTTGTACGATGTGGGAACCGCCAACACTGGGACAATGGAGAGAGACTTGCTCACGCTAGAGAAATCCACCCTCGCCGAAGAGATGGCAAGAATTCGACAAGCAAAACAAACATAGCGTTCGTTTCAGCTCCCGTTTCATAAGTTGTGTGTGGGCAGAAAATTCCTTGGTGATTGCAATTATCAAACGAACACACACACAATGTGAAAAACGCATTCAATTTTGCCATTCCACGCTTTCATAAGAGTCTGTCCAGCCTTGCCTAACACATAGAAAAGATACCGTTTTCAGAGGGGCAATTAGCTCACATGTATTTCCATTAGGTCACATCTATTTTTCGTTGTTGCCGGCTATTCTATTGAGGCTAAATATAAATTGTACTAAATAAGAGTACTGCAACACATTATACGGTAATGGAGCACTCCAACACAACATAACTACCAGGTCAATCTCACAGCAAAATCATAATGTTGACAATAATGTTGACAATAATGTAAATATTTGCAATAGGCCTATTCCTGGGTCTGCTGTTAAGGTCTACAAAGACAGTGTGTGGACTGGACAGCCATGGAAAGTAGGTGACACTCTTCATCAAATAGGCCTATGCTTATACAACCTTGACGCCCTTTAAACCTTGTGAAACAAGACACATCTTAACAGTCCTGCTCAGCTCAGACTCCCTGATCGTCAACACTTGTGCTCAGCAAAATCGTGTTGACATAACATAGGATTCTAGTGTTTGCTGAACACAGTCATGTAAGCTACTGAAAATGTCACAAGGTAAACAGAGGCAAGCCTCTCAAGATACCTACGAGTTGTAGGGAAACATACATGGAGCTACAGATGAGACAAAGATCGCCTTATATTAGGGCGGGAGCAGCCAGTTAGAGGCAGAGAGGGCTTTGACAAACGAAGAGTGGCTGGTGTGTACATAGTGAAAGACGTTGTGGAAATAGCCCCGGAACACAAAGCAGCGAACACCTCCTGGAGTACCCCTACCACATTTCACACACGCAGGACGCCAAACTACACGCTTGGGGTTTCCACCTTCATTTGGCTGAAAATGGAACTCGGACAGGAACTAAAGCAATTTTTAACTCCCTCCCGCTCGCTCGGTCTCTGATAATGCGCCCAGTCAATGGACTGTGGGTCTATTTAACTGCAGGCAGCCCACAGCACAGTCATACATAATGAATGGTAACTCACACGAAAGCCTAATCACCATTGTGCTGTCACCCAGCAGAGAAGATTGCTTGTTTAATTTACTGCGCCGCATAAGTCTCAGTTCTGCCCAATTTAGTTTAGCAATTTCGATGACTGAGTACTCCAGGTATTTATCAATATGCCTTTCTCCCAATGCCACGAATCAGTAAGAATGTAAAGGCTAATGTGCCTGCTGCAGTGTGTGTGTGTGTGTGTGTGTGTGTGTGTGTATTACATGGCGAAAACAACACCTTCTCTGACAAGAAACCACAGAACAAAGGCTGGGTGAAATAAACTCATCAACACTAAGACTGCAATAAGACATATACACTACATGGCCAAAAGTATGTGGACAGCTGCTTGTCGAACATTTCATTCCAAAATCTTGGGCATTATTATGGAGTTGGTCACCCATTTGCTGCTATAACAGCCTCCACTCTTCTGGGAAGGCTTTCCACTAGATCTTGGAACATTGCTGCAGGGACTTGCTTCCAATCAGCCACAAGAGTATTAGTGAGGTCGGTCACTGATGGGCAATTAAGCCTGGCTCGCAGTCAGCATTCCAATTCATCCTAAAAGGTGATCGATGGGGTTGAGGTCAGGGCTCTGTGCAGGCTAGTCAAGTTCCTACACACCGATCTCGACAAACCATTTCTTTATGGACCTCGCTCTGTGCACCGGGGGCATTGTCATGCTGAAACAATAAAAGGCCTTCCCCAAACTGTCACCACAAAGTTGGAAGCAACAGAATTGTCTAGAATGTCATTGGATGCTGTAGCGTTAAGATTTCTCAAACCATGAAAAACAGCCCCAGACCATTATTCCTTCTCCACTTTACAGCTTGCACTATGCATTCGGGCAAGCAACCGCCAAACCCACTGCTCCAAATTCCAATGGTGACAAGCTTTACACCACTGCAGCCGACACTTGGCATTGTGGATGGTGATCTTAGGATTGTGTGGCTGCTCGGCCATAGAAACCCATTTCATGAAGCTCCCGACAAGCAGTTATTGTGCTGATCTTGCGTCCAGAGCCAGTTTGGAACTTGGTAGGGAGTATTGCAACAGAGGACAGACCATTTTTACACGCTACGCGCTAGAGGTCGACCGATTATGATTTTTCGATCCCGATACCGATTATTGGAGGACCGAAGAAAGCCGATGTCGATTTTTTTTAAATTGATTTGTAATAATGACAATTACAAAAATACTGAATGAACACTTATTTTAACTTAATATAATACATCAATAAAATCAATTTAGGCTCAAATAAATAATGAAACATGTTCAATTTGCTTTAAATAAATGCAAAAACAAACTTTTGGAGAAGAAAGTAAAAGTGCAATATGTGCCATGTAAGAAAGCTAAGTTTCTTGCTCAGAACATGAGAACATATGAAAGCTGGTGGTTCCTTTTTACATGAGTCTTCAATATTCCCAGGAAAGAAGTTTTAGGTTGTAGTTATTATAGGACTATTTCTCTCTATACGATTTGTATTTCATATACCTTTGACTATTGGATGTTCTTATAGGCATTTTAGTATTGCCGGTGTAACAGTATAGCTTCCGTCCCTCTCCTCGCTCCTACCTGGGCTCAAACCAGGAACACATCGACAACAGCCACCCTCGAAGCAGCGTTACCCATGCAGAGCAAGGGGAACAACTAGTCCAAGTCACAGAGCGAGTGACGTTTGAAATGCTATTAGCGCGCACCCCGCTAACTAGCTAGCCATTTTACATTGGTTACACCAGCCTAATCTTGAGAGTTGATAGGCTTGAAGTCATAAACAGCATTGCGAAGAGCTGCTGGCAAAACGCACGAAAGTGCTGTTTGAATGAATGAATGCTTACGAGCCTGCTGCCTACCATCGCTCAGTCAGAGCAGTCTATCAAATCATACTTAATTATAACATAATAACACACAGAAATACGAGCCTTAGGTCATTAATATGGTCGAATCCGGACACTATCATCTCGAAAACAAAACATTTATTCTTTCAGTGAAATACGGAACCGTTCCGTATTTTATCTAACGGATGGCTTCCATAAGTCTAAATATTCCTGTTACATTGCACAACCTTCAATGTTATGTCATAATTACGTACATTTCTGGAAAATTAGTTTGCAACGAGCCGGGTGGCCCAAACTGTTGCATATACCCTGACTCTGCGTACAATGAATACAAGAGAAGTGACACAATTTCACCTGGTTAATATTGCCTGCTAACTTGGATTTCTTTTAGCTAAATATGCAGGTTTAAAAATATATACTTCTGTGTATTGATTTTAAGAAAGGGATTGATGTTTATGGTTAGCTACAGTCGTGCAACGATTGTGCTTTTTTCACAAATGCGCTTTTGTTAAATCCTCCCCCATTTGGCGAAGTTGGCTGTCTTTGTTAGGATGAAATACACACAGTTTGCAACGAGCCCGGTGGCCCAAACTGCTGCATATACCCTGACTCTGTTGCAAGAGAAGCGACACATTTTCCCGAGTTAAAAGAAATTAATGTTCGCAGGCAATATTAACTAAATATGCAGGTTTAAAAATATATACTTGTGTATTGATTTTAAGAAAGGCATTGGTGTTTATGGTTAGGTACACGTTGGAGCAACGACAGTCCTTTTTCGCGAATGCGCACCGCATCGATTAAATGCAACGCAGGACACCCTAGAAAAACTAGTAATATCATCAACCATGTGTAGTTAACTAGTGATTATGATTGATTGATTGATTTTTATAAGATAAGTTTAATGCTAGCTAGCAACTTACCTTGGCTTCTTACTGCATTTGCGTAACAGGCAGGCTCCTCATGGACTTCAATGTAATCAGGTGGTTAGAGCGTTGGACTAGTTAACCGTATGGTTGCAAGATTGAATCCCTGAGCTGACAAGGTAAAAATCTGTCGGTCTGCCCCTGAACAAGGCAGTTAACCCACCGTTCTTAGGCCGTCATTGAAAATAAGAATGTGTTCTTAACTGACTTGCCTAGTTAAATAAAAGGTGTAAAAAAATATTATAAATCTTTTTTTTTTTTTAAATCAGCCAAATCGGTGTCCAAAAATACCGATTTCCGATTGTTATGAAAACTTGAAATCGGCCCTAATTAAATCAGCCATTCCGATTAATCGGTCGACCTCTACTACGCACTTCAGCGCTCGGCGGTCCCGTTCTGTGAGCTTGTGTGGCCTACCACTTCCTGGCTGAGCCGTTGTTGCTCCTAGACGTTTACACTTCACAATAGCTGCACTTACAGTTGACCGGGGCAGCTTTAGCAACACAGAAATTTGACAAACTGACTTGTTGGAAAGGTGGCATCCTATGACAGTGCCACACTGAAAGTCACTGAGCTCTTCAGTATATATTTTTTTTACATTTAACTAAGTAAGGCCATTCTACTGCTGATGTTTGTCTATGGAGATTGCATGGCTGTGTGCTCGATTTATACACCTGTCAGCAACGGGTGTGGCTGAAATAGCCGAATCCCCTCATTTGAAGGGGTGTCCACATACTCTTGCATATGTAGTGTAGTTGTTGGAACAGTATATTGCATGGTCATTCATGTTAACCAAAAACTAAAGAAAATCGTGTTGGTGTGTAATGACACATAGGATACTTACACAACCTAGGCTGATGGCAAGACACACTGTGTACTAGGATCTACATCACTTACACAGCAAGTCTCTCATCGGCTTGTTAAATCATGTCAGCTGACATGGTCAGACATCACCACAGGCAGGGTGAAAGCCGGTACCCATTCTGCCCATTAAAAGACTGATGTGGTCCGAGTCTGGCCACTGGAGGCTTAACTTAGCTCCGCTCTGGATCCTTGCACTGGAATCTCATCAGTTTAGCTAACAACAGCAGCCTCTCTGAAGCAGTGTACCATGACTGAGATCCAGAGCGATGGGATGGCTTCTCCCCGGCTCTGCTGTGTTGACAGACCAGAGAGGCAGTGGAAGCAGCAGCAGGCAGCAGCTCACAAAAGAGGTTTGGCTGAAGTGAGCAGGGCACAGCACACAGTATGATAATGACACTATGAGTTGAGCTCTTCAGTTTGCCCTAGCAGAAGCAGCAGCCAAAGCATTATCAGATCTGTTCTGGGTCATTATCCTCCCGTTCACACAGATCTGGCACCGGCCTCATCTAATGTGCAGGCAGGAAGCAGAGTGATGCCGCCATCTATGCCCGCCTGGCACCCGCCAACACGGCAGGACCTGTTATACAAAGAAAAGGTCCATGCAGGACGTCAACCAGATAATCTGTCAGTGTCTCTGCCTTGACAGAAGCCCAGAGGTACAGTTTCACAACGACAAAAGTGATTGACTGACCAAAAAGTAAAAGGTCCCTAGAAATACATGCACAAGGAAACAGAGACATACTGTGCAAGCTACATTGTGTTAGATTCGTAGGACCATTTCCTGGAGGAGAACATTTGCTAGCTGGTGTAGTAAGTACCCTGTGCTGAAGTGACCCCAGGCCGCCAGGCTAGCTGTTGGCAGGAGGGGGTTAACTCCTCAGACTGTGCAGTGGAGCTGCTCTAACAAGAATATTAAAGGCATGTCCCTGGGTGCTGACAGAGAGCACCGAGACAGGGAGAGGAGGAAGGAGAGATGGGGGGAGAGAGAGAGCGAGAGAGAGAGAAGGGAAAGCGAATGAGAGCATGTGGTGGTGGTGGGAGGGTGACTACGATTTTCAATGACAATGTGCTTAAGATCCCAGTTTCAATGAACGAACATATCATCCGTCAACGTTAATGTCAGTGTCCAGGGGAAAATGAAGGGAAAATGGAATAGAAGCCATTCATTAGGAAAGGGGCAGGAGAGCCCAAAGCGGCCAGTCTCGCCCCGCTGATAGCCGCCCCGGGAAAATAAATATATACAGAGACCATTATTAATTGTGCATTTCCGAGGTGGCAGGCCAGGCACGATAAAAGGTTGGTTCTCATGCTACAGAGATATTATTAGACTAGCTGCCTGGGCTGGAATCGGTTAGTATTGTACAACTACCAGGGGCTGTCAATGGGAATGAAGACGAGGTTTCACTGCCTGCCTGGAGTGGCTGACTGGCTGCCTGGCTGGAAGGAGAATGGGCCTGGCTCTTTACAGCAATGTGGATGTACTCAGTGGAAGCAATTGATACCATTGTTTTATGGATGGGGGGATTAACTGACGACAATAGAGCTCTTTCACTGGAAATGTCAGCCGTCAAGCTGAGGGACTGTCCGACTGGGCAAAAGAGACTTCTATGAAAGCAAAGGCACAAAATGGATGTGGAAAAATGACACTGCCACAATATCCCCACACAAATTGTGAAATGCAATAGGTCTCTCGTGGTAGAATAGATTAGGCCGACAGTGTGTGCGTGTACGGCAATGCCAGAACAAAGTGAAATGTACCAAAATAGACAGTACGAACTCAATATAGATAAAGTAGTAAGCTACACCAAATTAAATGTACTAATTAGCTATTGCTTCGTCTTCCACACAGCGATCTGAAAAACAGCCTTATGTAGGCTAAATCTGCTCAGAATCTCAATGTCTAAATCAATTGTCTTTTCAATCACACCCGATACAATGAATCACAATAATAGCTCAGTGATCAGACTTAAGGTTAGCCTCATTTCAAAAGAAGACAAAAACTGACCTAATTCTTCAGGCATATTAAACTGGTGAGGGACTTAAAATATCAGAACTGATTATCCATTCTAGGCCATTTTTTCCTGATGAGATTATACAATAGCTGATAATATTAAAGATCCCTCACCACAGCCTTCCAGCAATGCGTAGGTAACACAATGGCATTGGGACTCCGACTTCCCATCTGGGTTTAGGAATATTGCAATTAGAGGTCGACCGATTATGATTTTTCAACGCCGATACCGATTATTGGAGGCCCCAAAAAGCCGATACCGATTTAAACGGGCTATTTTTAAAAAATGTATTTGTAATAATGACAACAATACTGAATGAACACTTATTTTAACTTAATATAATATAATAAATAATGAAACATGTTCCATTTGGTTTAAATAATGCAAAAACAAAGTGTTGGAAAAGAAAGTAAAAGTGCAATATGTGCTATGTAAGAAAGCTAACGTTTTAGTTCCTTGCTCAGAACATGAGAACATATGAAAGCTGGTGGTTCCTTTTAACATGAGTCTTCAATATTCCCAGGTAAGAAGTTTTAGGTTGTAGTTATTATAGGAATTATAGGACTATTTCCCTCGATACCATTTGTATTTCATTAACCATTGACTATTAGATGTTCTTATAGGCACTTTAGTATTGCCAGTGTAACAGTATAGCTCCCGTCCCTCTCCTCGCTCCTACCTGGGCTCGAACCTGCCACACAACGACAACAGCCACCATCGAAGCAGCGTTACCCATGCAGAGCAAGGGGAACAACTACTAGAAGGCTCAGAGCGAGTGACATTTGAAACGCTATTAGCACACGCTAACCATTTCACTTCGGTTACACTAGCCTCATCTCGGGAGTTGATCGGTTGTGCGCAATGCTTGACGCACAACGAAGAGCTGCTGGCAAAACGCACAAAAGTGCTGTTTGAATGAATGTTTACCCGCCTGCTTCTGCCTACCACCACTCAGTCAGATACTTAGATACTTGTATGCTCAGTCAGATTATATGCAACACAGGACACGCTAGATAATATCTAGTAATATCATCAACCATGTGTAGTTAACTAGTGATTATGATTGATTGTTTTTTATGAGATAAGTTTAATGCTAGCTAGCAACTTACCTTGGCTTACTGCATTCGCGTAACAGGCAGTCTCCTTGTGGAGTGCAACGAGAGAGAGGCAGGTCGTTATTGCGTTGGAGTAGTTAACTGTAAGTTTGCAAGATTGGATCCGCCGAGCTGACAAGGTGAAAATCTGTCGTTTTGCCCCTGAACGAGGCAGTTAACGCACCGTTCCTAGGCCGTCATTGAAAATAAGAATGTGTTCTTAACTGACTTGCCTAGTTAAATAAAGGTATAAAAAAAATTTAAAAAATGTAAAATGTTTTAAAAATATATATATATTTTTTTAATTGGCGCCCAAAAATACCAATTTCCAATTGTTATGAAAACTTGAAATCGGCACTAATTAATCGGCCATTCTGATTAATCGGTCGACCTTTAATTGGAATAGTAACTTGAGGGGAGGCACCCTGCCACTTTAAGACTTCAATGAAGCATAGTTAGAGCTACCACTCTGATCCAATTGCTCTCCTACATGAACACGGGAGAGCTGTGCACTCTGACATGTAAAGATTATTTAATACCATCAAAGTCATAAAGGGAGAAATAAAAGGAGGCGATAGAAAAGGGGGGGGATGACTTAACCCTTTCATGGTCCCAGGGAGGACTAGGAGAGTAGGGAAGCAGACGGTGGACCGGGTAGAGATAGAATCAGTATGCGTGAGCTGGCCTGTCAAACTCCCATCAACCAGGCTGACTAGAGCTCCTATATTCCTACATCACAGGGGCCTAACTTCCCCAATCCCCACTCCGCTCCACTCCCATGGCAGCGACTCCTCAGTCTTTTCCCACACTCGCCCCATTCCCAAAGGCAGCGGCAACATTAGCGAGTACCACAGCCAAAACCACTAGAACATTGCAATTTATTTCTACTCATTCTGAAGAGGTCTGGGGCTGGGGCCTGTTTGATGAAACCAGGCCTTGACCTACATGAGTGTCAGCCACACTATTCAGCTGCACTCCAACTCCTACGTTCTCTATTCAGCAAGTGTTTCTTTCCCTGTGTGAACAGTTAGTCAACAGCTAAGAAACAACTTCATGATAAACAACATCAGAGTTGGAAGACTTGACACACCACACGACTGCTCATTATAACAAACTCCCAAAATGTCTGACTGACTAATGTATTTCTTTCATAAAAACAGAACCAAAGCCTCAGCTCTCGAAACTGTGGTTTCGCTCAGATCGGAGCTCCTCACTCTTAAAATAAAACCCACACAATCCCCGGCACCTCAGCGTGAGCGGGTCGACTCGGTTGAGGTGTTTACCATTTAGCAAGCGCCGTGTGATATCTCCAGGGTAACCTGCCATTGTGGGGGACCTGTCTCATCTGTCATTTCTCCTGCACAGTCTCAACTTTGGGAAGCAGGAAGTCACCGACTGAACACAAGGGACAGATAGGGCTGTGGTAAGGCTATACACCCACTGTGTGCCTCGGCTAACCAAAGTTAAAATATGTTGAGGTTGCCTTTTTGGTAGAATCTCTATACCAAATGTAGCTGTACTTTCTATCGCTACAATCAGTTGGGCAAACATTTCTGCCCATCCCTGAACCCCACCACATTGCTAGGAGTCTTATAGCCCTCCATCTTGCTAGACATGAGTATATTTGGTAGATAGGCTTAGTATTTAGCTACCGTATCATTTGAACTCATAATTCTACCTTCAATAAACAGTGAATGACAATCTACAGAGAGTAAAAGGCCACTTTTAGGAATAAAAGCTCCCAAATACAAAATGACATCACAAATGAGCGGCTCTGTGGGATACTAATCTCAAAGATTTTTATAGCTAAACCAAGATAGACCAAAGCCTGTTGTTTCAAATGGGAACAAATGAGCCATTATGGACAGAACAAGCAAGAAGGTGGGCAGAGCCAAGCACAAGCTAGCGAGATCTTATTGCTGCGTCCTAGCATTCATTTGCATACTTCCGTTGGGGAACACCTATTCTGTGAAGTGCACAATAACTAAATTCACTTTTGAACACCTTGTAAACAACGGCATTTTTTTCAAACTTTGGCAAAGTGAAAATTCTACTAAACTTAGTCCACTCTGTTCGTAAAATATTGTAGTTTTGGGAACAGAAAACTGTATTGAGATCAAATGTTTAATCGACGAGTAAATTAGCAGAATGTCAGCCAGAATGAATCTCGTTCCATCTTCTCCCACTGGGATTCCTCTCACTACCATATTTGGTAGTGAGTGGAAACGCCAACCGGATGCTTCACATTTATACATCCCGTGAAATATCTGTCTCATTGTTCTCAGGTTTCAAAGTGGAAACTCTCCCACCATCCTCCAATAACCCATCTCACTTCATCTGGTCATGAATGTCAAGTTCCTCAGTGTCCACATGACTGAGGACTTCACATACTCCTCTCAAACCAAAACAGTCATGAAGAAGGTACGGCAGCACCTCTTCTTCCGCAGGAGGCTCAATTTTTTGGCATGGCACCTTAGATCCTGAAGACCTTTTAGAGCTGCAACATCAAGAGCATCCTGACTGGTTGGATCACCACCTGGTATGGCAACAGCACCGCCTTCAATCGGAAGGTCCTACAGAGGGTGGTGCAGACAGCCCAGCACATCACTGGGAGCGTGCTCCCAGCCATCAAGGACGTACATGCCAGGCGGTGTCTGTTTGGTGTAAATGGGGAGGTGCACACAGGCCCGAAGATTTGCCAAAGACTCCAGCCACCCGAGACATGGACTCTTCTCCACGCTCCCGTCCGGCAGGTGGTACTGGTTAGTGCTGGTCGATATATCAAATTAATTTGATTAATTCAAATGCATGTTTTTGCGTGATATTCCAAATGTCTGTATCGCAAGAATCAAGGTTTTGTTATTTTTCGTTTTTATGTCCGCTTGTTTTCGCGTTGTATTTTTGTTCTTGTCTCTCGCTCCTTCTGTGCACCTCCCCATTTACACCAGAGATCTATATATATTGACGAGATGCCGCCCTAACAATGGGAGTCAAGCTTAGGTCCAAAATAAGCCTATAGAAACGCATTGAGCTTATAAATGGACAGATTTTAGCGAGAAGGAAACCTATCACTTCGCCTCTTTCTCTATGGTTTACACACACACCAAGCCCCTCCCCCTGCCTCACACGCCAACAAAGTTGAGAGATCACATCTTCCTCCCTGACATGCGGTTTCAACTTACTATTTGCATTTGTAGTTTAGTCCAACAGAATCGGTCATATTTTACAGTAATACAGATGTTAACTTTTCCAACGATACCATTTTTATGTCTCAACTACTCAAACTGCACGCAGCGCAGTCACTACTAAAATGAGAGCATCAATGAACATTGATTCTGGAAAGACTGTTATACAAGCCGTCTAGTCTGTTTTATAAATGTGCAAGAAGCATAAAACACAAATTATATAAGGAATTGTCAACTCGTTCTTAGTCTGAGAACTAAGTTAGGCCACTTGATTTCAACATCTGAACAAAGTAGTACAGGCTAACATGCTTTTCAAACAGTTGGAGACAGAGCGAAGGGTGTAAATTAAACAATTAAACTGTTCTGCCTTGTAAGCTAGCAAACAGATCCAAGTTGACTAAACTTGAAACATAAAGATTAGCTGGCTAGTCACTATCACGTGGGCTTGAGAGATTTTTGATGAGACCTGTGTTCATTGTCTTGTTTTGATGCACTTGTTTTGAGATCAGCTAATGCCTGCTGCAGGGAAGTTAGTCATTATTAGTGAATGTGCATTATTCATGGTTTTAGTCAAATTTGTAACCAAAAAAAAGGCATTTTCATAGACAGACTTGAAAGCCAGATCAGTGATTGTTGCAATAACAACAAAAAGCTGGTTAAACTATTTTGATAAAATAATTAAGTTATTAGCGGGTCTTATGGTTGTGGAAGGCTTATATTTAGCCTAGGTATAACTTCACAAGACCGGAATTCATTAGATTATTGCTGACTGTCTGAAATGCAGTGTATTGACCTTTAAATTGTACAACAATGCTTACAAATATATATATATACCTTGAATCACTCAAGTTTGAAAAAAAAAAAAGATTTTTTTAGGTCATATCGCCCAGCCCTAAGTACTGGTGCATCAACGCTCAGACCAACAGACCCCTAAACAGCTTCTATCCCTGGCTATAAGACTGTTAAATGGCTAACAACTACTGATTTCCCACAGACTATCCACATTAACTCGATGCCCATCCACAGATCTCGACCCACTCTGACACAACCCTTCACCCTTACTCAAACGCACACTCACTACTGATGGCAAACATTTACACACACACGCAGCCTCAAACCTATGCTGCTGTTATTGATTGCCATTAGTATCTATTTATCTTGCCACTGGTCACTATTACTCCTGTTTACAGTATATTACCATAAATATTGATATTTTCCTATTACCAGTCACTTTTCAGCCCTGTTTACATGTATATCCTATTACCAGTCACTTCTTATGTATAAACCTACCTCAACCACTCCTGTAACCCTGCACATTGAATAAGGTACTGGCACTGACTTGTACAGTGGCTTCAGAAAGTAATCACCCTCAATGTTCCCTGGTAGAAGGAAAATCAGCCCGCGCAGAGAAGCACGAGATTGAACATCCCAATTAGTTTAGTTAACACTATCAATATTTCCCTCTACTGTGCCAATTGTGAACGAATCAACGCAATATTAGCCACTTTCAGTGCAACATACTAACTCTGCAAGAGATTTTCTTGTAGGCAGAGCACATTGGAGTAGGATTTCATTGCATTGACAGGCACAAATCAGGCCCATACACTACACAGACCGGTGCGCCATAACCATTCAGAGCAGCAGTTCCCCTATGTGCAAATAGACCACTGCCATATATGGATCTGTGCCATTCCCTTTGAACTGGACTGTGTTTACAGTATGAGTGGTCGTGAATAGATGCACTTGTTTGGAGATCGAAGCAAGAGCTGCATGTAGCCACGTGTGCACATTTTGTTCATATCCTTTGCTAGTTAGTGAGTTATTAACTAGTTAGTGAGTTATTAGCCCATCACTTGTAGTCAGCAATAGGGGAGTGGTTACTTCCTACAAGAGCACAAAACATGTGCATTTTAGCCATCTTTGAAAAGCAAGTCAGGTAAAGAGCATTTTTTCTGTCTCAAAAAGGGCAGTGTTGTATTTTGAGCAGGGCTTGAACAGGCTAAATAGCCAATATGCAGAGGGTAGCATAATTTGTCTGATTCTCTGTAATAATGGTATGGCAATGATAATGAATGCTATTTTGTAAAGTGGTTTCTTGCATCACACAACACAAGTGGATAAACAGGTGAATGACAATCCCTGTTATTTTCAAAAGTCTCATGGATTGCCCACATTGAACACCACACATATGCTGCAACTGTAGGCCGAATAATGGAACATTTCCATGTTACAATGTTATGAGATGCATTTTCTCCATAGTTTTTTGTTGATAGGCCTACATTATGATCAAATTGCCACAGTAGCCTACTTGGCCATTGTTATAACTGTAACCTAAAGCGGGTACAGTCTCAGTGTTCACAGTAAACGTGCTCCAGAAGTTGCATAAAGTTTGCGCTGAGCAGACCTGAAATTTGCTCAGTGCCTTTAAAAAAAATGTGGGAATATTGATCACACCCCTTTACTTTTTCAACATTTTGTCAACGTTCTACACAAAATACTCTGTCGAAAAATAAATAAAATACTAATATATCTTGGATTGATACGTTTTCAATACATTTGAACTTTAAAAACTATTTGTTCCACAGGTTACAAGAAAAAAAAGAAAGCGTCAGCCATCTTGAATCACTATCATGTTTATTACTATCAAAGAACATTTTCCAGTGTCACACGTGATTTTGAAGAGGAAGGAAAAAGTGGGGGAGAGCAGGGGGGAGGTCCTGTCTTACTTCAGAGGAGGTACGGTGAGGCGGCAAAGCAAGTGAGTGAGTGATGACACATTTATCGCCATGTGAAACCAAGTCGTGTGAGGTTTCTAACTGGCATATCTCATACAAGAAGGAAACCGACATCCGTAGACACACAAGTCGTTTGACGGTCGCTCAAAAAAATACTCCAACTCTATCTACACTCAAAATACAGTACTGGGCTATACAATTGAGTTTTCTGCTATCCTAAAACACATTGTATGGTCTAATCCTAAAACGTAGAATAGACAATCACCAACAACAGCACGTCTGCACTATAGACTACATATAGAGTATCTGCCACAAGAGAAGCCGATGAACACATTGACTTGAGGTGCCTGCAAGGCTGAAGTTCCAAATCAAATCAAATCAAATTTTATTTGTCACATACACATGGTTAGCAGATGTTAATGCGAGTGTAGCGAAATGCTTGTGCTTCTAGTTCCGACAATGCAGTAATAACGAGCAAGTAATCTAACTAACAATTCCAAAAAAAAAAAAACTACTGTCTTATACACAGTGTAAGGGGATAAAGAATATGTACATAAGGATATATGAATGAGTGATGGTACAGAGCAGCATAGGCAAGATACAGTAGATGATATCGAGTACAGTATATACATATGAGATAAGTATGTAAACCAAGTGGCATAGTTAAAGTGGCTAGTGATACATGTATTACATAAGGATGCAGTCGATGATATAGAGTACAGTATCAACGTATGCATATGAGATGAACAATGTAGGGTAAGTAACATTATATAAGGTAGCATTGTTTAAAGTGGCTAGTGATATATTTACATAATTTCCCATCAATTCCCGTGATTAAAGTGACTGGAGTAGAGTCAGTGTCATTGACAGTGTGTTGGCAGTAGCCACTCAATGTTAGTGGTGGCTGTTTAACAGTCTGATGGCCTTGAGATAGAAGCTGTTTTTCAGTCTCTCGGTCCCAGCTTTGATGCACCTGTACTGACCTCGCCTTCTGGATGACAGCGGGGTGAACAGGCAGTGGCTCGGGTGGTTGATGTCCTTGATGATCTTTATGGCCTTCCTGTAGCATCGGGTGGTGTAGGTGTCCTGGAGGGCAGGTAGTTTGCCCCCGGTGATGCGTTGTGCAGACCTCACTACCCTCTGGAGAGCCTTACGGTTGAGGGCGGTGCAGTTGCCATACCAGGCGGTGATACAGCCCGCCAGGATGCTCTCGATTGTGCATCTGTAGAAGTTTGTGAGTGCTTTTGGTGACAAGCCGAATTTCTTCAGCCTCCTGAGGTTGAAGAGGCGCTGCTGCGCCTTCCTCACGATGCTGTCTGTGTGAGTGGACCAATTCAGTTTGTCTGTGATGTGTATGCCGAGGAACTTAAAACTTGCTACCCTCTCCACTACTGTTCCATCGATGTGGATGGGGGTGTTAAGTTGATAATAAGTTGATAACTTATGACCATAGAATTCTAACGACACTCCACGGCCAAAGGTGGACGCACCTTCAAATTAGTGGAATCGGCCATTTCAGCCACACTCGTTGCTGACAGACTTATAAAATGGATCACACAGCCATGCAATCTCCATAGACAAACATTGGCAGTATAATGACCCGTACTGAAGAGCTCAGTAACTTTCAACATGGCACCGTCATAGGATGCCACCTTTCCAACAAGTCAGTTTCCTTAAATGTCTGCCCTGCTAGAGCTTCCCCGGTCAACTGTATTATAAAGTGGAAACATCTAGGAGCAACAACAGCTCAACCACGAAGTGGTAGGCCACGCAAGCTCACAGAACGGGACTGTGAGTGCTGAAACGCGTATCATCTGTCCTCGGTTGCAACACTCACCACAGAGTTCCAAACTGCCTCTGGAAGCAACGTCAGCACAATAACTGTTCGTCAGGAGCTTCATGAAATGGGTTTCCATGGTCGAGCAGCCGCACACACACAAGCCTAAGATCCCCATGCGCAATGCCAAGCGTCGGCTGGAGTGGTGTAAAGATCTCTACCATTGGACTCTGGAGCAGTGAAAACGCATTCAATGGAGTGATGAATCACACTTCACTATCTGGCAGTTCAGAATAATCTGAGTTTGGAGGATGCCAGGAAAGCACTACCTGCCCCAATGCATAGTGCCAACTGTAAAGTTTATTGGAGGCGGCATAATGGTCTAGGGTTGTTTTTCATGGTTCGGGAAGGCCCCTTAGTTCCAGTGAAGGGTAATCCTAACGCTACAGCATACAGCAATATTCTAGACGAGTCAGTGCTTCCAACTTTGTGGCAAAAGTTTAGGGAAGGCCCATTCAGCATAACAATGCCCCGGTGCCCAAAGCGAGATCAATACAGAAATGGTTTATCGAGATCAGTGTGAAAGAACTTGACTGGCCTGCACAGAGCCCTGACCTCAACCCCCATAGAACACCTTTGGGATGAATTGGAACGCCGACTGCGAGCCAGACCTAATCACCCAACATCAGTGCCCGACCTCACTAATGCTCATGGAAGCAAGGCCCTGCAGCAATGTTCCAACATCTAGAAGAAAGCCTTCCCAGAAGAGTGGAGGTTGTTGTAGCAGCAAATGGCGGACCAACTCCATTTTAATGCCCATCATTTAGATTTTTTTAGTTGCCAAACTCATAACACAGTGAACACATCTCAGATCCTCTTGCCTTGAGGGAGGACAGGCGGAACCCAAGGACGATTGGATTGTTGACGTACCAGACCAGTCAGTAGACTAAATCTTTCCCATTGGGCTCATCCTGTATCATGAGTTGGCGACAGTGACACAGCAGATTAAACTTCTATAATTGTTTCATTTCCACCGACCTGAAGGACCAAAATGGCAGGTTATATTACATACGGAGTGGCTACGTGACTGGATTTTCTGATGCCTTTTCCGAATAGCTAAACAACCGTACTTTTAGCGTGAAACAACGCATTCGCGCATTACATATTCTTAGTATGCAAAAATATGATGTTTTATAGTATGTGAATTTTCAAAAATCAAGTATGTTTGAAACGAAAGGATGTTATACTAATTTTGGCTCTACATCTAGTATAATTCTATGCACACTTTTCCACAGTGCATTGGGAGAGGTGGGCTTCGAGTGATCAGCACTAGCTCTCTTCAATTAGCCAAACAAAACTAGGCTACTTAATTGGGAAGATGCCAAATAGCGAAGCTTCCGCGGTGGTGTTCAATTGTAGGCTAAGTAGTTTTTGTTCTCCTTAAAATGATCACAAGTACTGCATCGTAGGCTACATCATTTGTATTTTTTTACCCAATGTGGATTTCAATTGTCATTGAAAAGTGTTTATTGTTCTCTTGGCCTTCTTCAAAGCTTCTAAACTAAATACTACACCATCTTTTGATTTCTGAATGCGTCGGCACCGGGGTCCTCGGGTTGTGCCTGCGTTATTAATGTCATGTTTATCAATATGGATCGTTTTAGTTTTGTAGGCTAGGCTACCTATTTAATTGATGGATAACTCCTGAGCAGACATTCTGATCTCGTTCCCAATGATCAGTGCTTCAGTTTATTATGTTGCTGTCTTGCGGCTCTGAATGTGACGCACCTGACGTTCCACGTTTTTCGGGTGCAATAGCCTTCTCATTTCAACATTTGAAAAGTTTTGGTGCTTGACTATGTAGAATACTAATGAATCATTATGTGATCTTTCAAAATAAATAAAGTTGCACAATCCATGTGTAATCTCCCACCAATTTAATGGGTATTTACCAACGTTTCGGCATCGCTCCTTCTTCAGGGTGAAAAGGGCACAGTGATGCCGAAACGATGGTAAATACCTATTAAATTGGTGGGAGATTACACATGGAGTGTGCGACTTTATTTATTTTGACAGTTTATAGTTAATTCGCCATTAGTCAGCACCTCCACTCAAACTATTATTCTGGGTGTGCACCGGCTCATGTTTTTTTACCATCATGTGATCTTAACATTGATTTGGCTTTGATCTAAATTTATTAAAATACTACCCTGCAGAATGCGACAGTTGCGATCATGACGTTTATTATAGTTACAAAATAAGTTTGTAGGCTACAACATGTCGATCATGCCGTTTATAGTACAACATGGTTACAACAGAAGTTTATATAAAAATTGTGTGTAAACATGTGCAAATCCTACTACATTTGTTTTGATCTGGGAAAGAGGCATCCTGGGGGGCGGGACGGGGGCAGAATGGGCAGTTTGATCATTACATAACAGTAGCTTTCAGGATTAGGACACTATAGTGACAGTCATAGCAATTCTAAGTGAACCTGCTGCTTGGTTAGGTTACAGCTGACTAGGGTCTTTGCAGATCCAAATGAAGCATGCATCGGTCTACGGGACCCCAAACCACTTATGGCATAACTAGGGGTGTACGATTCACCAATAGCATCGGTCTACGGGACCCCAAACCACTGATCCAAATGAAGCATGCATCGGTCTACGGGACCCCAAACCACTGAGCCAAATGAAGCAACTCTACGGGACCCCAAACCACTGATCCAAATGAAGCATGTGTACGGGACCCCAAACCAATCCAAATGAAGATTCACCAATATGCATCGGTCCCTGGTTCAAATGTTTAACATATACGAGAGCATCGGTCTACGGGACCCCAAACCACTGATCCAAATGAAGCATGCATCGGTCTACGGGACCCCAAACCACTGATCCAAATGAAGCATGCATCGGTCTACGGGACCCCAAACCACTGATCCAAATGAAGCATGCATCGGTCTACGGGACCCCAAACCACTGATCCAAATGAAGTATGCATCGGTCAGAAAGTCGATTTAAATGTTATGAATCGCCTGTTCACTTACATTTCTCAAATTACTTTTCTACCTTCTGAAAATAACAACTGCCTCTTTTCCTTCAGTGTCAAACTAAGCACGTAATTATTATGACAGTCATTGATCCACAAGTCATTTTGCATGCCGAACAACCCCAGGCAATATTGGCAGCCTAGTCAAACTGCGCATTCAAATGTATGTAAAATGGCTTGCGCAATATTAGGCTTTATTAGTCGAGTGACTAATATTTTGATCAAATGTGCTTTTGAAAATGGTGTTTTACCAGAATAAAAGTAGCCTAAGCTACCATCAGAGACAACTCTCATCTGGCTATAGGTAGGCTACATGATGATCGGGGCTTACATTCAATTTGATTTTGATTGTTCAGGTTCAGGTTCACCATCAGCAAATGTTTTGGTAGTTTAGCTTAAAACAATCAATGTATTATGGTCATTTTTAGATATGTAGGGTAAAGTTGATCATTTCATAACGAGGACACGCACATCAGCTCAGACAGATCCAGCTCAGAGAGCCCAAGCCCATGAGATCCATTATCAGCAGACTTTAATTTTGAATGGAAAATGTATGGGTTTATGCAACAAATGTTAGTGCATCGAATCGTATCGATTTGTTCCTCTAATCAAATAGTTGACTAAAACGCATCTAGATACATATCGAATCGTCTTAAAAAGGGAAATATGCACACCCCTAGGCACAACATGTAACTGTGATTCACACCAAGCGGGAAGATGACAGGGTGGAAAAATCCTCAGACACACCAAATGTCCCACTCAGCGACTAAGCCTCTGATGCATCTTGCTCTGAATGTCACAGGTTTTACGGAGAAAAGGGCAAATTACATTTTCACAACAAAAACAGTAGTTTGTTGTGCACATTATGCAGCCAGTCTTGGACAGGACATTGGAATAATCCATAGGAGGGCATTATTAACATATATGATATCGTATGGTGAATGATTGATTATAACACCGTGATAAGACTACCTCATCGTCATACCGAATCCCAATGAAAGTGTTATTACAGATCTACATAGGAAACAATGGATTTCAATCATGCTGAAATTAAAGACTTAATTACCTTTATTTAACCAGGCAAGTCAGTTGAGAACAAATTCTTATTTTCAATGACGGCCTAGGAACAGTGGGTTAACTGCCTGTTCAGGGGCAGAACGACATTTTTGTACCTTGTTAGCTCGGGGGTTTGAACTTGCCGGTTACTAGTCCAACGCTCTAACCACTAGGCTACCCTGCCGCCCCTAAAAAAAAAAGCGTAATAATTGGCAATAATAAAGTTGACTGTTATGAAGGAAATCCTAACTGCCGCAATTTCGAAATTACACTAGACTTTCACTAAATACATGGCCACAATGTTAATAATTATGTCATACATAATTGTGACATTTAATTTGGTCAGACGCTCCTCTGAGGAGGCTGCAAATGTGGGCATATTATCTTGACAAAGGTGCATCAAAGGTGTAAACAAATTGGGGGAGGCATCTGTTTCACAGTGTGACTTACATTTAACTTATTTGCAGAGAACAAAATACTTTTGTGCCACTGTCTTGGGAATAAATTTGTGCACACAAGTTTTGGGATTGTTCAACATTAATATCCCATTGTCTTGACGTTCCATGGCTAGCTCCCGCTAAACTGCAGCTAAAAACCACTCAATTAGATCTTGTTTATGTGGGTACGCTTGTCTCATAACATGGTACATAAATACTGTGAAAAAGTTAGCATGCTGATTGGTTGACCTTGCGACAAGGAGTAGCGATGTAGCTAAATATTGAGAAAACTGTCAGCCTGTCAAAAATCCAATCCACGAACTAAACTATAGGTAGCTTGCTGTCCCTTATTACAACGTTTATATTTTGTTGCTTGCTTGTGCTATTTCAATTATGGGAAATTAATACGGCAAATTGTTATAAAATCTGTTTTGTTATCTAATTAGATAAGGTTTGCTTGTTGATAGCTACTGTCAAGCACCGGACTCATAACATCTAACACCACGTCGAACTGTATGCATGATATCGACATCGTACAGTATGAGGTTAGTGTACATAATAAACTGGCAATGCATGGCCCAACTGAAAATTAGAATCTCCTCGGATTGAAGGACTTCAATTAGTCATGACATTTACCTGTTAGCTCATGTTAATATTCAACTGGACAGCAAACTCAAAATGTTAACACGGTATGCCACATCCAGCGACAAGTGTAATTTCAAATACCTTGTACCTGTTGACTCCTCCTGCTTCCGTGGTTGGTGGAAGCTGAGACGCGTATGATTATTTTGATAGTCTCTCCAAAGTTGTTACCTGTAAAACCATTCGCAACGGTGGATAACAACGGGTGTCGACCCAAACCACCCTCCGGCAATTCGTCGGTGAAAGGCGTTCAGCGTGCAGAGAAGTTCAGCACAGCTTTTGCAGCCGCAGCCATTGAGGTCACGTGCTCCGGCTATGAACTCCAACACAATCCACTTTCCCCGCCCCTCTCCTTTTATGGCGTGGTCCTCTGAAAGGGGATGTCCTGTTAACTCCAGATGTTCGGTCACTTTTTTCCAAAGACAGTACAGTATGGTTTAGAAAATCAGCTCCCCAGGAAATCTTGACAGGGCAACTCTAATAATTCAAAGACCGTATTTGAATATAATTAGGTACAGTCAGCGGACCATTATTTTGTGGCGTGAACAACGGAGGGAGAGCACACGTTTCTGTCCTTAGGTTTGTTTGTTGTCAAAACCTACTGCCAGAAATAAGACCATTTCTGTGAGTGATTGTTGGGTTTTTGGTCACACTAGGACACAATATAGTCAGTGAGATACTATACGTTCCTCCCATTGTAAGTAACCCCAAAGTTTTTCCCTGCAAGCTTGGTACCACGGGCAGCCACACTGGATGTTTGTCCAACAATGCCTCTGAGGCTGCTGCAACAAAGCAGAGTGGCATTGAGCTGTGTCAACTGTTACATATCAGCACACAAGTGAGGAATGCTGTGCTGGGGGTGACGTGGGTGGACACGGTGGTAGGGCTATGGGAGGACTTGGAAGCGGAGTGAAAGGTCTTCAAATGCTCAAAGCATGTTTTGGTGGAAGTGGTTGCTGACAAAATAGCGTGAGATAGACCTATTAAAAAGAGTGTGAGATAGGCCTATTTCACAGGATTTTGGCATATGAAATTGAACCCTGGCGGGATATCCTTACGTGCACCGAAAGTAGACTACCATTTGCCTGCAGACAGACAGCAGGACTTTACTCTATTGGCAGCCATAGTGTTTCCTTAACATTACCTCTAGGTTTGGTTGGAAGGCCCCCAGGGTGTCCTCGGTACAGCTGCATCCTGGACGTGCAGTCAGGTTTACCCCCTAATGTTAGCAGGGATGTGGTCTCTTAATGGACTAACTGTAGTGCAGTGCCATGTCATGCATGTTTTATGCATGTTTTATGCATGCTTTGCCTAATCCACTTTACACCAAAATAAAGTAGGCACGGGGATGTCAAAAGTCATACAGCGTACATTTCTTTTATTGCTTTGAATAAACTGAGAGAAAAAAAATCTAGGGTTTGACATGCTAACATCTGCTAAATATGTGTATGTGGCCAGTAACATTTGATTTGATTTGAAAGGTTGCAAATGTGAACCGCTTATTTTTTAAAGCCTAACACCTGATGTGACAAGGAGTGATACAGCTGTTAGTGAAGGCTGTGATTGATGTACGTCGACATATGTATGCATTTAGCCGACAGTACCACTCAAAAGTTTGGACACACCTACTCATTCAACGGTTGTTCTTTATTTTTTGACTATTTCTGACGTAATAGTGAAGACATCAAAACTATGAAATAACACATGGAATCATGAAGTAATCAAAACATTTTTAAACAAATCAAAACATATTTTTATACTTGAGATTCTTCAAAGTAGCCACCCTTTGCCTTGATGACAGCTTTGCACACTCTTGGCATTCTCTCAACCTGCTTCAGGAGGTAGTCACCTGGAATGCATTTCAATTAACAGGTGTGACTTGTTAAAAGTTCATTTGTGGAATTTCATTCCTTCTTAATGCATTTGAGTCAATCAGTTGTGTTGTGACAAGGTAGGGGTGGTATTTAGAAGATAGCCATATTTGGTAAAAGACCAAGTGAATAATATGGCAAGAACAGTGTAAATAAACAAAAACAAATGACAGACCATCATTACTTTAAGACATGAAGGTCAGTCAATCCAGAAAATGTCAAGAACTTTTAAAGTTTCTTCAAGTGCAGTCACACAAACCTTCAAGCACTATGATGAAACTGGCTCTCATGAGGACCGCCACAGGAAAGGAAGACCCAGAGTTACCTCTGCTGCAGAGGATTCATTAGTTACCAGCCTCAGAAATTGCAGTCCAAATAAATGCATCACAGAGTTCAAGTAACAGACACATCTCAACATCAACTGTTCAGAGGAGACAGCGTGAATCAGACCTTCGTGGTCGATTTGCTGCAAAGAAACCACTACTAAAGGACACCAATAATAATAAGAGACTTGCTTGGGCCAAGAAACAAGAGCAATGAACATTAGACCGGTGGAAATCTGTCCTTTGGTCTGATGAGTCCAAATTTGAAATGTTTTGTTTCTGACCTCTGTGTCTTTGTGTCTTTGTGAGATGCAGAGTAGGTGAACGGATGATCTCCGCCTGTGTGGTTCCTACCTTGACGCATGGAGGAGGAGGTGTTATGATGTGGGGGTGCTTTGCTGGTGACACTGTCTGTGATTTATTTAGAATTCAAGGCACACTTAACCAGCATGGCTACCACAGAATTCTGCAGTGATATGCCATCCCATCTGGTTTGTGCTTAGTGTGACTATAATTTGTTTTTCAACAGGACAATGACCCAAAACACACCTCCAGGCTGTGTAAGGGCTATTTGACCAAGAAGGAGAGTGATGGAGTGCTGCATCAGATGACCTGGCCTCCACAATCACCTGACCTCAACCCAACTGAGATGGTTTGGGATGAGTTGGACCTCAGAGTGAAGGACAAGCAGCCAACAAGTGCTCAGCGTATGTGGGAACACCTTCAAGACTGTTGGAAAATCATTCCAGGTGAAGCTGGTTGTGAAAATGCCAAGAGTGTGCAAAGTTATCATCGAGGCAAAGGGTGGATACTTTGAAGAATCTAAAATATAACATCTATTTTGATTTGTTTCACACTTGTTTGCTTACTATGTGATTCCATGTGTTATTTCATAGTTTTGGTGTTTTCTCTATTATTCTACAATATAGAAAATGGTAAAAATCAAGAAAAACCCTTGAATGAGTAGGTGTGTCCGAGCTTTTAACTGGTACTGTATATATTTGCCTTTGGTTGGCATGACATTTTTGCTGACAATCACTGAGTTTGTGTTTTTTAAAGCGGCAGACTGAAAGGATTTCAGGTTAGCCACAATTCATCATTCACTCTGCAACATTGTAAACGCTCATCCTTTTAGAATCTTGAAGAAGCTCCTTATGAGGCCTGACATGCGAAGAGCTTAGAGAGACTTCACGGTGGTATCCTGACCCTGGGATCTCTCCTGTAAAATGGATGGGTCAAAAATGTGCTCTTTGGCTCTCCTGGTTCCCTCGGCTTTCCATATTTGTATCTAGGGG